>NC_063190.1:12847217-12904717 GCF_017589495.1 Alosa alosa | reverse complement strand
GTGTTTTAAGGTCTGCAGTCCGTCGTGCCGGCTGCCATGCCGGCTGGCAGGCCCAAACAAGAAGACACCGTCAGAGTCCACTAATGTCCCTAACCTCGTTATATCTTTTAGGCAGTACCCAAAACAAAATAGTATTTGATATAGGATACAGAACAGCGGGCACTAATGAGAAAAGATACAGGGCAGCAGTGGTACCAGATTGCCTCTTTCCAGAGCCTACTACGAGCAAGATACTTTAGGTGTGGGGCATGGAGGCCGTGATTGAATTTGGTTGTTTGGAACTCTGGAGGGAGATGGGCTTTTATCTCGTTCTGCAGTTATATAAACATGTGAGCTTTCAAATTATGCCTTCCTTTAGTTTATTCATTATAGCCTGGTCCAATCTTTACTTTTTTGGTTAGAGAACATGAAGATGAAATTCTTGAAAAAAGAAAAATTAATTCTTAATCTTCAATGAGAAATTTTCCAGAAAACATTTATGCTTTTTTTAAATCTTTTTTGTATAAAGACGCAGAGAGCTAAACAATTACTTTTAAATCTCCAACACCAGATGAGTTTTACCCAGTGGGGAATTGCACTATTAGGTTTTGTAACAGCAGAGATATTTGGTTCAGTGTTAAATCCAAATATTTAGTTGATGCAGATAGAGACAAGGGAAGTAGAGTAGAGAGAGTGTCTAAAACCTACAGTAGATTTAAATTTACAATTCTGTATGATGGTTCTAGGTGTTTGTATTGACAGCTAGTCATCTGGACAGAATATGTGCCAAAACCACTAAAGAGAAATGCAGTCAGAATGTAAATTTGCAAGACTTAGAGAGGAGGTGTCTGTGGACAGTCTGTGCATTTGAGCTGCAATCAACTTTGATCCCCTCTGATTTTTTGAAAATGTGAAGATCTATCAACATTCAAAACATCACAATATGACATGTTCATCAATATGGCTACTATGTTTTCTAAATTGCGTGAAAACCTACAGTAGTGTGCTTCATGATGTAACTTGACTTGACTTTGAACGCTACTGAAGCGAATGTGGATGTGCTTGCCATCTACCCTCTCAGGCACCTCTGTCTTGTGTGTTTTGTCTGTGTGTGGACTGAGCGCTGTGCTGGTGTATAAAGTATGCATAGTGTATTTGTCCCAGCTCTCTTAAGACATTCGAGTGGTTTGTTGGTTGGTTTATTTATTTGTGTGACTGTGTGTGTATGTTTTCTTTTGTTTTCCTCTTGTTCTTCTTCTACTACTTCTTCTTCTTCTTTAATTCCACCTATTTCTTGTTTCCCGTTTGGACAATAGCTCCTCCGGCTCTTTTCCTCAAAGGTATATTGCTTGTGTTTCGCGTTCACTCTACTGACTCTGCATGTGTCTGCTGCATTTTGCCCCCGCTGGTCCAACACTCCCCCCGCCGCTCGTGTCTGTTCCAGAGAGCTCTCTCTTCGATTTGTTTTGATTTGATTTGATTTTTGTTGTTCTTCTCTTTTTCTCTTCACCTTAGCCTGAGCATCCCCAGTTTGTGATAGCGATGCCTTTTAGCCAGATCTCTCAAAAACGGTTCTCAACGGTTCCGTGCTTTGGCGACACAGGCGGATCCCGGAGCTGTGTGTCAAACACGGGCTTTTAGCACACGCTTTCAAACAAGTAAACAAACGAACAAATAAATAATCTTTCAATATATATATTTTTTAAATTGACCACTGGTAAAAGACAGCACACAATGCTTTTTTTATTTACTGTCTATTCTTTTTTTGTTTCAATACAATGCTTCTGCTTCAAGTCATTTTTTGAGTAAAGAAATGCAGGTGGCCTCCCAACCCAACCACCCACCCTCCCACCTACCTCCCCACCTCTTGTCTATTGATCCACCCATGTGTTTGTCTTTGGGGCTGTGAACCTGACACTGTCTACAGAGTCAGCAGAGCCTTAACAGACTGAAATAGACAACCCAGCCCCCTCTCGGCACTTCTAAGCCCAATTAGAACTCTTCTTATAGCACGGAATAGGGCAGGATTTAGCTAGGCTAATCTGCTGGAAGCACACTTAGAGCTCACACAAATGTAGCCCAGGGAGTATTCTTAACACAAACGCACACAGTATGATTTCTGGTCAAAAGAAAGGAGAGAGGGCATGTTATTTAATCAGGCAGTAGTAGTGTAGTAAGCTTTTTTAAAAGCTTTCTTTTTTCAAATTGGTAGAATGTATGTCGCTGGAGACTTTAAAAAGTAGCGTTTTTAAACATTCCAGAGCACACGAGCTATTAAGTAAGTACTCAGCTTCGGACAGCGCTTTCCAAAAGGTTGTCTACTTTCATCCGGTTAAAGCTGACCCCGATAGCCAGCAACTCCGAAGCAGGTGTGGCCTTGATCTGGCCCAGATCGGGGGGCCCGCGCCCGCTGCGGAGATGGCTGCGCCACCTGGGGCTAAAGGCCACTGTGTTTTGCTCTCCCAGCCCAGGCCACACTGCAGGATCACCTCCGTGCACCCTGGCCGCCCGGCCACCCATGTGTATATATACCCCATGCAAACCCCTTGACAGCACAGTCACATGACTGACCCCCACACCCCTGCGCCATGACGGTTCCCTGTGGCTTGTCCATTTCACAGAGGATAATGAGGTGGACCTACTCCGCTAATGCACATGTGCAGTTCTGCTTTGTTTTTGTTTTTCTTTGTTGTTTATATTTTTTTACTAAAGGGAGGACAAGTATTCTCTCACACACACTAGTGCTGGGCAAATTGAAAGGAAGCCTAAACAAAATAACTAAAACAGTTTGAAGACTGGATGTCTAGCTTGATGGTAGGTAGGTCTAAAAATGCATAAATGCTATTATGCATGCCTCTTTCATCAAAGAGACTGATTACAGGTAGTTTTGTCTCTGAAACCATGTTAGACGTGAATCTGTAGGAAAAAGAAAAGAGCTTAAAAGAGTTCAAGAACATTTTTTTTATCATTGTGGTCTATTGGAACTGTGAAAATGTTTGATTTGGCAGGCAGTTTGGATATGACATGAAATGAATGTGGCAAACATGAAATGGGTTGTAAAATGAATTAAGGCTAATTGGATCTTAATGAAAATTGCTCCAAGATAATCCAGCTGTCAGTCAGTTTTATACGGTTCACCTGCAATAAGAATAACAAATTGCAATCACAGATAAAATGGACCCGCTTCATATTAAGTGTCCTTATTACAATGTGCATAAGTAATTAACAATGCTATGTACTACATCTAAGTACATATTATTCTACATTACTAACCCAAACAGTGACCCTGAATCTAACCCCTAAGTGCATCGTGTAATGACATCTGCTTATGTAAGAGGTACATTGTACTTATCAATTAAGTGCATAGTACTTAAGGGCACTTAATATTAAGCGGGGCCTAATATTATGTCACCACTTCTGTGCATATTTGAACTCCCCCTTTTTAATTTGGTTTGTAGTTTGAAGAGACAGGTACATTCACAGATTGAGACTTGTCACATTCAATAACATGAGATTCTGAATGGCTTAAGAGGGTAAATCATAAAAAAAGCTTTTTTTTTTTTTTAATGGATAAAACAATTGCAATTGATGTAATCAATCCCAGTGGGTCTCATTCATAACACCTGAGCAAAACAAATGTGTGAAATATTTAGAATATCTCTTAATTAATTAACCAGTTAAAAGTTAATCTCCTTTGATTCTTTTGAGAACATTAAGAAAAGTTCTGCCAGTGCAGTTAACAGTTAACCTCATAAAAAATATATACCTCTACATTAGTATTATATTAAGCTTTAACACCGATAACACATGTTTTGTGCAAATAGGAATCACTAATGTTTTATACTTAAATACTAAATTACTGGTCTCAGAGAGTGCTTTAAAAAAAAGCTTGGTACCACTGTAGATGATACTATTGATTTATTTTTTCCTTATCTGGGATAAAGCTTTGTTATCTTCAATTTTTATCTTCAGCATAATCAAACGTTATTCTATTTTCCCTTTGGGACATTTTCACAATCACCAAATGTTTATAGGCTACTGTATGGAATATTCAGAGATGTGGATTAATGACAAATAAATTGAAAATAGTGTGTTGTGCCCATTTAGCACCGAGTGAGATTAAATTGGTGTTGTATACAACATTTTTTAGTAAATTATTTTAGAAACATACTCTTTACTCATAAACTTACAAACACTGAATGAATGAGACCCAATCCTAGACATATTCATTTGCACAGTATAGTTGATAGGACTGTACTGAAACAGATTCATATTAAAGTTTACAGTCAGAGGAAATGAAATGGACTGCTTTGCCCAGCACTAGGTTTCTCCACCTGCTTTTTTGACGGAAAACACCGTTGGCCACATCTCACCACACTCCTGATGGGTTGTAACCAAAGGTGTCTTTGTTGCATCATTTGTTTCCAAAACAAAGGAGCCCTCCATTGTCAGCCTAAAGCCATCCTAACCACACCACCAGCAGGTGTGCCTTGTGGGTTCTATGTCTTGATCGATATTGCTGTAACACTCCATTGCCAAAAAAGAGCTACCAGGTACAAATTGTTATCCTAAGACTGCCTACTGCTGTACAGATGAGGCCTCTCTGGGGGCATGTTGTGCTCTCTGCTGGCTGACTTAAGTTCTCTCCCCCACCCCTTTCCCCTCCCCCATCTCTCTGTATATAAAAGCAGACACCCACGGTGGACATCCGCCCCCGCTCAGCCACAGCTATCCAGATGAACAACGCCACGCACATGCAGGACCGCGACGAGGAGTATGGCTATGAGTGTCTGGACGGGAAGGACTGCACCAGCTTCTTCTGCTGTTTCGAGGACTGCCGCTCAGGCGCCTGGCGGCATGGCCGCTTGCACATCCGCGTCGCCAAGATAGACTCGTACGCCCGCATCTTCTTTCCCACGGCGTTCGGTCTGTTCAACCTGGTCTACTGGGTCTCATATCTCTATCTTTAGATCCATCCATTTCTCTCTTTATCTTTTTTTATTTTATATTATCGTTTTTTGCCGGCCTTATCGTTTGCCTCTTACTCCAGCAAGACCATATCTTTGTTTCTGAAGGGGACCCACTGAATTTAAAAAAATTGAAAATCCATCTGTGTTTTTTGGATTCCATATCAATTTATACATATATAAATATAAATATACAGTATATATACATATATATATTAACTTTGAAAAAAATGTTAAGCAAAAGTTGTAGCAAAACTGAAGGAAATGGGGGGTCAGAGACTAATGGGGTTCGATTGGAGACTTTAATTTGTTTCATTTATATATTTATTTATGCATTTATTTATTTATTTATTTTGTGGGTAAAGCCAAAACTTTATGATTTTGCATGAACTCCTGGAATCTTCTGTCATAATGTGTAGACGAAGCTCCACAGATACAAGTGTCACTGTGTCAAAGCACAACTCCACACCAACGGCTTTGGCAGACAGCAGTCCTTAGCAGTCCTTAGCAGAGGTTGTGTATCAGTCAGTGTCAGTCTGACCAATGGCAAACATATCTCACTAAACCTACTTTGTTTTCTTTATCAGTACATCTCAGATTTTAAAAAAGCACTTTAAAAGAGGAATATACAACATAGAGAACAATTATGAATTGTAGAGTTTCTCTTTTTTTCACATACCTATAATTTCCATTCATGTCACTGCTGAGTAGATATTTAGTAAATGGTCACCTGTACAGACACTGTATATATTTAAATACTGTAATGTAGTGGTTTACATTTAATGCATGCACCTGCTATGGGGCCATAAATGAACATGTACTGAAGTTTTCTCTTGTTGGCTTAGGTTATACAGAACAACTCAAATAACAAGCCACTGTTGATTGTTAACATTTGATTCATCATGACACCATTCTCAGTAAAAGGAGACAATTATTTGGCAAATCCTGGAGCCTTTTTGTGTCAAAACACAGATTCCATGCTCTCTTGTTTACGGGAACGTTAACGTTACTGCTTGTGTATGCCGCCTACAGTGCACCACTTAACCTTTATGTTTCTGACAGGGCGTCTTGGAGATTTTGTATTTCCATTTTAGCTCATCATGAACAGCTCCTACTGAGTCCATGGCCAGATGTGTGGCTGTGGTGGCTGTGATCTGCCTGCCTCTGCTCCATAGCTGGACATGTTGGGGCTAGCTTATTCACATCTGTCACAGTCTCATTGCTGACAAAACTCTATTACATTCAGGGCATTGCTTGGGTATGTCTCCCTGTTCTGTAGTCCTTCAGTACAAGATACAGTATATACAGTAGCTGTCATTTAAAAACTGCAACAAAATGAAGTATCAACATTTGGCACACAGAAACTTTGATAAGGACTGTGGTCTGTCATACAGAATGCTTAATTTCCTCAAACACACCCCTAACATAAAAGCCACATTTGATTTCGTATTCGATGTTTATGACACAGAAGAGATACCCCACATTAGTAAATCATGCGTATGGAGCAATGATTTAGTATGGGGATCAAGTTATTCAGTCAATATTGATTTGGATATGTTATGTCCCAGGTAGTAAACTTTATAGCCTTATTTAACCAATGCTTCATAAACATATTGTTAGTTCAGAGAGACTAGTCAGAGTCATGGAGGAGAGATGTCACCCCTGTAGGATTTCACTTTCCTTAGGGCTTTGCACACTTCAGGCAGCAATTTTGGTTAATTTCTTTAACACTGGATTGAGTTGGCATGTATACAGAAAAAAAATATTTTCTTTGTATTCTCTTTTCGATTAATCTATATACATGTAGAGGAACCTGACCTGTGATATCCCAATGGTTCAAACAGAACCCAACTGAAGGATGGTTCTTTAAAACAGCCCAGTCTGTTCTGTTGGGATTCTCACAGACAGACTCACCACCAGCTGTGTTTGCATATGGCAGGAGCTGATAGAGCAGGCTGGAACTTGGCATTTACGTGCTTACCTTTCTCAGATATCTCACCCCTGTTAACACCCTCAAATAGCAGCATACTTTGTACAGAAAAGAAAAATTCACTATGTATTTGGATCAATTAGACAGTATTCCTGAGAAAGCATTTTTTTCCCAGAACTCAACACTGCAATTAATTAAAACGCATAAAGTGCGTATAGAAGACGTAGAAAATCACCTTTATGTATTACGGTGCTAATTGTCCTATCCAAATTGTGAGGTATAGGTGAATGTTTCTCCTAAAGACTGCAGCAGACAGATCTCCACAGGAGCGGCTGAACCGTGATGTGTTCGCAGGACTGATGCATAAGCCTTACTTGCCTAGAACACGTACACTGTGGAAAAACACTGAGAGATCAGAGGAAGGAGCCCTAACGCGTGCGTCCCATGGGAACTGTGTAGCTCCAGAGTGATAATCTATTCTTATTTTCTGCACCCCGCTGTTTCTATAATACATGTGTTATATTGTGTATAATGGTTAAATATGCTCATAGTTTGAGTGTTTTGGCCGACCCTACAAATGAACTAGTATTCTATTACACCTTGAGTTCTAAAGAAAGGATGCCTATGAGTTGTGTAGGCACTTTTTAAAGAAGCATGTTCACTATTATATATTGGTCTCTGAAATTTGATTACTCAAAACCTTTGGTGTCCTAATTTTGTATCTGTTGTTTATTGTTTACATGATGAAGAGGGTGAGTGTGAGTGAGGACTATATAGGTTAGTTTCATGGTGTATATATTAATGAACTTATGTGTACATTTTGTTCACACTGTCCTTTATGTCTCACCCTTCCTTTCATAGATTGACCCATTGAAGACTTTATTTATCTATGGGAAACATTTTAGTTGGCGTACCAAATATATGACGAAACTAGCCTCTTTGAATAAAGATGAAACAATTGAAAAGTATGAGAAATGGAAAAAAGAAACACAATCACCTCATATTTTTACCATACTTTTTACTACAGATAGCTAACCTATAGTTAGCCTGTTAAGTGTGGTATCTGTGTCCCACATACTAAAGCGCCATAGTTACATTACAGTATGTCCGTATCAGATCCTCAGCCAACTGTACCTTCTCAGATGCACCACTCTATATTGGTGTTGTTGTATAAAGTAGACGCCTGGAAGTGGCCTTTAGTTTGCTGTATTTGTCTCTATATTTACAGTATGCTTTCCCAGGCCTGAGAAAAAGTCTGTGTCAACACCCACCTGCACTCCAGGGCTCTGAGCCTCGCCTCGCATCGCCTGAGAACAAGGTGGTTTTTGCAGGCCATCCATTCATGTTGACAGGAGTGTACTTCTGTAGTGTGTATTTTCCCACTCCCTTGCACTCGCTGGAATTCACTTGTGGGTTTGGTGTACCTGAACCTCTGGGCTTTGCACCTGAGTAGGAGAGGAGCGAGCGAGAGAGCTGCCATGTCTTAAGGGGATATATCTCCTACAAGTGCAGTCGGGGGAGAGGGGAGATATTTAGCTATAGTTCTGGCTGAGAGAACTGATGTGGACTGTGGATGCTTTAAACTGACCAGGGGGTGGATTGGGACCGGGTGTCCATGTGGGCGGAAAGCATTTTTGTGCCAAAACCAAGCAACTATGTTTTTATGATCGCAGATAATAGAACCAGACACACTATTGTAGTGTAGAAGTCAGATAGCTTATGAATGAACTGTCCCTATCAGAAAATAAGAATCAAGGGGGAACAACTCAAACAAGTCAACTGTGCTTGGTGGGCACATGAAAAGAAAAAGAAAAACTCCCATGATTCATGGCTAGTTTTGTCGTTTGAATTGAGGACACTTAAACACTTGTTTGAACAGGTCACCCTGATTGTAAGAAACTTGTAAAGCCAGTCTGTCTGTGATGTTAAAATAATCACAGCATAATCATTTTGATGGAGTATTTGATTCATTACCATTGCTATTGATCTTATCACAGACTTGACCCCATTCTGAAAGGATAGTTACTTTATGCTCTGCAAATACGTTTAACTGGTTTGTTGCGTTAAAGGGAGTACTGTATCTCTGTACTTGTCTGTTGGTCTTGAAATCTGTAAAATCCACTGAAATAGCACCAGCCAGCAAAATAAGAGTACATCTATGCCTGAAAAGCACATTCCAATTAGTGCATTCATGCAAAAGCTTTACTTTTTGGTATTTAGTTTTGATTACCAATTAGTCAACAAACAATAGTCAACTTTTCAATGAGTTTACTTTTTTTAGTTTAGCATAGTGAATTACTATTGTGTATCATCTAAATCCTGCCCTAATACGGTAACCGGTGAAGTACTGGTTTAGGGTGGTGACGTCCATCTTTGTTCATGGTCAAAAATATAATATGTACACAGTCCTGTAAATGTCATTTTTGTTTGTTTGCTTGTTACAAGATGTTTTTGAACCCTCCAAACGCGAGAGGAAACAAGGTCCACTATATGAACTACACTGTGGCTAAAGTGTTGACCCTCTTATCATACTTGTCTAGTGATACTTGGTTATCATAGAGAAAAGATCATGTTAAATACACACACACTCAGTGTTGTTGTGTTTATTATTATTATTATTATTATTATTATTATTATTATTATTATTATTTTTTGAGAAACAAACGTGAACGACATAAAGAGCACATGTAAATAATATATATTGTTAAATATATATTTTACTCTCTGACGGGGACAGTGATGCACTGTTATTGCTGGTGCTGCTTTGACAGTGTTTGGGAACATAGTCAGCTATTTATTGTTAGTTGTTTGCCACCATCTCTCTCTCTCTTTCTTTTTCTTTCTTTCCTTCTTTCTCTTTCTCTCTTTCTCTGTCCTTCTGAAGAACAAAGAGGACATGTATTAATTGCTGTTAGGGTCTGCATTATATTCTGTATGTATGCATAACAGTCCTTTTCATAAGGGAAATGCACAGACATGTTGAATTTTTCAATAAAATGACTGCAATTATCAGCATCAGGTTTCATGTCAGTGAAGTCAGAGGTCAAACTATGTGTGCGTGTGCGTGTGTGTGTGTTCTTTTTCCTATATACATTATATGCATTAGATCTAGAGAGACATATAGTATAAACAAAATATGTAGCTTCTCATAAAATGTCAGCATAATTGATATTCACTTACAATCTCACTTCAGTGTGTACATGTGTTTGTGTTTTTTTGCATTGCAGAAAAAAGTGTGGGGGAGACTATGTATATCACTTTATGATTAATGAAGATTAAAAAAACAGGTCAGACTTATCAAATAGCCATTCCTGAACAATCAGTTTTGCAGGTTGGTGTTGCTTCTAATAAAGGTCATAGTTGTCTGTGATGTATAGTCAAGGTAATTATGAATCATGGCTGGATTGTACAGAATCAGCCCCAAGGAGATACACTCATCTGCAGTGCTGATGGCCTGGAGTACCTCACAAGTGTTATTTTACTTTATTTTGCCTGTCGTACAGTATATGAGCATGCATGTGTACACATCTGTGCATTTGTGTGTGTGTGTGTGTGTGTGTGTGTGTGTGTGTGTGTGTGTGGATGTTTGTGTGTATGTTGGATGTTCTACATTGTCTGTATTTGTGTAACCATGCATGTCTCTGAGTGTGTGTGTTTGCACGTTTGTGTGTGCATGTTTGTGCACCTGTTTTTAGCTGGCTCAGTTATGCTCAGGTTGATTGTGCTGTGATTTGCGTTTGATGTGCTGCAGGCATGGTGTGTGTGCGTGTGTGTGTGTGTGCGTGCACATGTGTGTGCGTGCCTGCGAATGTGTGTGTATGTGCAGGTGTGTGTGTAGGTATGCGTGTATGTGTGTGTGTGTGTGTGCGTGCGTGTGCGTGTGTGTGTGTGTGTGTGTGTGTGATGGGGTGGGGATGTTAGCACATTGGCACAGACCCTAGCACTGGCATCAGTGTCTCCTGCGGGCCAAGTGGCAGCTGCAAGGGCAGGACAGACTGCGAATCCCCCCGGTTATTACACAAGCAGAGCAAGGTAGCGTTTTATCTGCAGGGCCACAGCCCCTTCTGAGGCCAGAGAGAGAGAGAGAGAGAGAGGAGAGAGAGAAGAGAGGAGAACTGAACATCCATGGGGATCCAGGGGCTGGCTGGCCATCATTAATTCAGTTCACAGCACCTACTTTCCCAAAGCCTGATGGCGTCTCTTTTTCCAAGGTGTAGTTTTCTCCTCTCCTTTCCTCTCCCCTCCTTTCCTCTCCTCTTTTCTCTACTCCTCTCCTCTGATCTCCCCTCCACTCCTCTCCTTTCTTCTCTTCTCTTCTTCTCTCTACTCCTCTCCTTTCCCCTCCTCTCTCCTCCTCTCCTCTCCACTCCTCTCCTCTTCTCTCTACTCCTCTCCTTTCCCCTCCTCTCTCCTCCTCTCCTCTCCACTCCTCTCCTCTCCTTTGCTCTCTCCACGACGGCTGCTGCTGCTGCTGCTGCTGGGTTTGTGCACTTGCCAGGGCGGTGGGTCTGAGCTGCTGTCAGAGGCTGGTGGAGGTGCGAGGCGCTGAGTTAATGGGGTCTGATGCAAACCCAGCGCCATACGTTTATCTGGCTGGGAGGCAGCAGCCAGGAGGTGAGGCATGCTGGGTAAGTTCACCAGCACTGTGGCCAGATGGTGAACGACAGAGTGAGTTCTGTTTCCTCCACTTCCAGCACACACTCTGGTCAGCAGTCAGTAGGTATGGTCATTAGATTGTTAAGTGAGGTTTAGAGTTTGTGTTTGAAAACTGCAATAAACACATACACTATCAGATTGGTTTAGCGGCAGCTAATGCTCTTGGGTATGAATAACAAAAATGATGTACCTCACTTACATCTCTCTTACACGCTCTCTTTACATTACGTTCACAGTGTAAAACATGGCCAGGGAGTAAAACAGGCACTCAACTAGAATGGCACAGCATTTGGTCAAATGTAAATAATACATCTTGCGTCTGTACTTTGTGTTTAAATTATTATGTGAGAACAGTACCCTTATATGTTCTAGGAATGTGCTACAGTGAACACATCATGGACTCAAATATGTCATACTATGGGTATTATTGGAATAATGAAAATTGTCAGTAGTGTATAAATAATAAGGTAATTGATATTGATAAATACATAGTATAACACATATAATTCTAATACTGTATAACAACATATAATTCTAAGTGAGTAACCCTAAACTCAAATGTAGCATTTTAAACAAGGATATCACTGGATAGAATACACTTACATAAGAGGTGCATTGTATTCAATTATTCATGACATCCATAGAGCCTAAAGTCACAGCGTCGGGTTGTTGACTTTTCTCACAGTAACCTTGTAACAGGGAGCAGTTGCCTCTGGTTCAGACCAGGCCCTGGTGAAGGTCACAGGTCTACAGGGTCTACTCTACCAGCATCAGCCTCTGCCGGAGATAGCAAGAGCAAATAGTTGTGTGTGTAAACGAGCCTAAAACAAGCATCGCATTGACAAAGAACACAAGACCTTTATCTTCATTAATAATTTAACAAATTAGGTGTTCAGTAATTGCAGAGCTTGATACCTTAAAATCAATTTAGAATTATGAAGTAAAATGCAAGGTTTATTAAACTGCAGGGGTATGAATGCATGTTGCAATAATATGTTTAAGTCACTTCCAAAATTCAATGAACAATCTATTTATTATCATATTATAACCAGAGATGGTTGAGAAAGGTGTTCTAAAGGGTCTTTCATATAGCTAAATAGGATTTGGGTACTTATTTGTGAGATTGTTCTTGAAACTGTACTGCCATTATGTAACTGATAGCATCATTTTAACTTTCACATCTTTTCCACTGTCCCAAAGTCCTATCTATAATTTATTTTGGTGTCTCTTTACTATATTACCATCTATATTTATTATCAACAAATTTGATACAATAGTTTGCCCTTTCATCTTGCAGTTTCTCTCCCTTTCAAAATTAGCATTTTCTGAAGGAGAAAACAAAAATATTTGGGTATTTCAACCCTCATTTGAAGTTCAAAGAGACACCCTGTGGTGAATACCAGTTTTTATTTATGAATTTATTTATTTTTAGCCCCATTTTTGAGCAGCTCCTAATTGAACCTCTGGCGACTCCGGTTCAAGACAGCAAACCTCACAGGAAGCTGACATATGACACGAGTGCCTGACTTTTGCTTTGCATAATGGCAATTTATTTTTACAGTAAGACTGCAATAACTGTCCTAATGCTGTATCACTTAACTCAGAGTTACGATAAGGTTTCTGACACTGTACATATTCTTTTTCACAATAGTATTTAGCTGAATACGATTATGACTGCATTTATGTCATAACAATGCCTTATAAAGATAACTTTGCAATTTATTGTCAAATAAATAAATGGTCTTGAATCATATCATTGAATTTGGACTTTCCCCTAGTATGGAGCTTGTAAGAAAATTGTATTAAACTGGATGTGATAGTCTGGACCTGTGTGTGTGTGTGTGTGTGTGTGTGTGTGTGTGTGTGTGTGTGTTTTGTGTGTGTGTGTGTGTGTGTGTGTGTGTGCATGCATGCGTGTGTGTGTGTGTGTGTGTGTGTGTGTGTGTGTGTGTGCGTGTATATATGCGTATATGTGTGTGTGTGTGTGTGTGTGTGTGTGCGTGTGTGTGTGTGTGTGTGTCGTGCGCGTGTGTGTGTGTGTGTGTGTGTGTGTGTGTGTGTGTGTGTGTGTGTGTGCGTGTGTCTGGAGGAGGCTCTCAGAGCAGGGTGATGTTTGTTCGAATGAGGAGCTGGAGCAGATTGAGGAGCAAAAGCATGGCAGAGTTTTCTCAGGCAGAGCAAAGCAGAGTGGACTGGAGCGAAGCTCACACACACACACACACACACACGCACGCACGCACGCACGCACACATGCACACGCACACGCACACACGCACGCACGCACGCACACACACACACACACACTCCCATGCCTCAGCTGTAGCTCATTACAGAGCCGCACCGGGGAGAGGCCGACTTTACAGCTCATTTGCCTGTGCGTTTGGATGCCGGGCGGGCAGGCATATTTAAATGCTTTAATTATACAACCCAAGGTCAGGAGAGTGTGATCAACTTTTAAATACGATGTTCCTGCCACTCTGGATCTGGAGCATTAGGCACGTGCAGAGAAGGGGGGCTACAGGGGCTCTAGCACCTGCCCTTTTGCCCCTTTGATGTCCAAGTGCCCTTTTGACAAGACCCGTTTTTTACTTTTTAAATTTTTTTAATACTTCCGCTAGTTCCAACGGGAATATTCGCTAAAATATCTCATTAATAGTTTGTGAAATTAGAAATTTACAAAAATAACAATTTTCTGTGTTAATTGAAATGCCTCGCGGCCACCAATCCGTGACGTCATACATTCAGTGAACTCTCAGAAGGTGCACGCAGGCACAGTGCTGCAGGAGACGTTTGGGAGCACAGTAAGGTCACTTGGCAGTTAGCCTATCTGAACATGCAATAGTATTCAGCTTAGAGATAGAGAATAATATGTTTAAAGTTGTTTCATGTTTAATGAAGTAGGCTATCAAACGCGTTTTAACCATGTCATGGTCCATCCATTTCAATAACCTGGCAGCTTCGAAAATCTAAGGCTGAACGTTCATAACATATTCTGTTTAGGTTACTATGTTATAGTAGCTTAGGTTAGTAGACCTAGTTCATAAAACAGAGTAGGCAAACCTTTTCTAAATCGTCATAAGCCGACGACATAGGCTACTGTAGTTGTTACTACTGTACTGTTACTACTGGCTACTGTAGTAGTTACTAACCCAACTCCACACGTCGTTCTCTGTTTACAGTAGGCTACATTACGCGTCATTTCACTCAGTGGCCACACGCACAGCACGTGAATCTGCAAGACACCAGCTTGCTAATGGTGGTAGTTCACTGTGATAAACATTAAAATTATAGCCTGACAAGACAGAATAGGCAATAACATATTTGCTGCCGCTAGGGTGCGTCTAGATTTCTAGGTTATTAAAATTAGCTTTGAATTTAATCAATAAGATGTAGCCTTATAGCCTATGAACTCTGTGTAGACAATAGCCTAATGAAAACTGAAAAGACCTATCTGTCTGTGCCCTGGCTACAGTAGGCCTACAGTACATGCACTCCTATTGAATTTTCAGAACCAAGACTGGTTAATAACGTTTTTTTTTTTCGTTCTCTATATATTTTATAAAATTTCACAAAAGCATATCCTATGTCAGGGAGACTATTTCCGGTTGTGCGAAAAACAAGCCCGCATCTACTGTACACTGTTAATGTGAGCTAACAAGCCGCTATGTAGAAAAATGTATGTAAAAAAAAAAAACGAATAAATGGACCTTTGGTCCAAATGTGTATATTTTGTCTTGCTGTTGTAATGTAACCTATCCGTCTGCCACTTCGGATCTTAGGCCAGCTCGTAGCGTAGGCTACTGAAACTGATTTGGAAATTGTTTGTAGCCTATGCGTAATAGCCTATTTTGCCTGTCCACGCCTTGTCGTTTTAAAGTCGGGATTTGAAATGTTTGCGCAATTATAGCCTATTCTATGTAGAAGAGTTAAACGGGAAATTTGAGATAGGCCTTGTCAGCAACAGACAGGTTCGTTTATAAACAGGGTTGGAATTATAGCGCAAGCCTTTGAAGATCTCCATATGGATAAAACTTAGGCTACAACCAGGTAAGGAGTTTAGCACGTATCCAGAAATATTTTTGATAAGAAATTATTTATAGGCATAGGTTAGGCCTACAGTAAGTCTTTAGGCTATGGGATGGATAGCCCATCTGAATGTTTTTGGATGCCGCCTGTGATTTATTATTTTTGGGCATAGCTATGGTATAGGCTAAATCAAGGGGAAATAATGAGTACGTCTATTCTAAGGTAAAGTCCACAAAAATAGACTTGATAGGCCCGCCAAACACTGCCGGAACTTTAAGAACGAACAATATTTTGCGTTCCGAACTGGTTCAGGACCGATATGTTGGTGGCGGAACGCATGCAAGAACGAAAACGTTAAACATAGGCCTACCTGAACCGTTCGGAACGGAACGTTTGAAAAATAATTTTGTTTTCAAGCCCTGGTTACAGCTCTGTCTGCTATTTACACCCATTCTTCTTACAAGGATACAAGGAAGTTTATTATGTCTGGTGTCAGCCTATTTGTGCAAAGTGGGGGGGGGGTAAAAAGTGCAGTAGAAGAGGGGTTTAGTAGATTAAGTAGCAAGGGCTGCATAAGAAAGGTGGGGGAGGATTGGAATTGGGGGGCACCAACAAGGAGCACCCAAGATCAACAGGGGCAAGGAAAAACTCCTCAAGAGACAATGTGCTGTGTATTGGGGGGCAGTGTGCTGTAAGTATGTTGGGGATGTGTGTTGGAGAAGCTTCCTGATGAAATAATGTGCTGTGTATGTAGGGGAGGGGGCAGTGTACTGCAAGTATGGTGAAGGGACTTACTATTGCAAGCAGAGTACTGTATGTATGATGTATGTGAGTGATGAAGATGTGTGTGTGGGTGGGAGGGGAGTGTAGCAGTGACTGTGTGTGTGTGTGTAGTGTGCGTGTGGGTAGGTGGGGGCAGTGTGCTGTAAGTATGTAGAGGATGTGTGTTGGAGAAGATCCTGAAGACAATGTGCTGTGTATGTAGGGGGCAGTGTGCAGCAAGTAGAGGAGGCTTACTGTAGCAAGCAGTGTGCTGTATGTATGTGAGGTGATGACAGTGATTATGTAAGTGTGTGTGTTTTTTTGTGTGTGTGTTGGGGATGGGGGGGGCAGAAAGGCTAGGCAATCAAGGACATGGGTAGATGGAGGAGAAATCAAAAATAATAAATAAAAAGTTCTATGGAGATGTGCAAAAGTTGGAGAAAGTCAGATATGTGTGTGTGTGTGTGTGCGTGTGTGTGTGTGTGTGTGTGTTTTGACGTGTGATGAAATAAGAAAATAAATAAAAGGTCTATAGGGTGAGGGATGTAAAAGTGCTAAAAGTCTTGTAGGTGTGTGTGTGGGGGGGTCATGAGTGCTGAGGAGTGAATGAGTGCAGAGTCAGTATAGTGTGAGTTCAGAGTTGGGAAATGTTTGAGAGTGCTGAAGAGTGAATGTGTGCAAAGTCAGTATAGTGTGAGTTCAGAGTTCGGATGGCCTGGGGATAAAAACTTCTCCTGAGTCTCTCAGTTCTGGCTTTGTGACTACATAGGCGTCTTCTTGATTTCAGCGGTAGGAATAATCCATTGTTAGGATGAGAAGAGTCCTTCAGAATCTTTTGGGCTCTTAGGAGTACTCTTCTGGAATAGATATCTTGTAGAGCAGGGAGTTGAGTTCTTATAGTACGTTCAGCTGAGCGCACTACTCTCTGCAGAGTACTACAATCTCTAACTGTGGAGTTCCCATACCAGGTGATGATGCTACCAGTTAGAACACTCTCAACCGCTGAAGTGTAGAAGGCTTTCATGATGGATGTAGAAACTTTGAATTTCCTTAGCTGACGAAGGAAGTAGAGTCGTTGTCTGGACTTCTTCAGAACATATTGAGTGTTAACAGTCCATATTAGGTCTTCAGTAATGTGGACACCAAGGTATTTAAAACTTGTGACTCCCTCAAAAGGCTGATCATTAGTGGGGTGTAACTGTAGTTCTGCTGCTGCCTTCTGTAATCCACTACCATTTCCTTGGTTTTATTGATATTCAGTGTCAAGCTGTTAGATTGACACCACTGTGCCACCTCATCAACCTGATCCAAGTAGAGCTGTTCATTGTTGTTACTAATCAGGCCCAAGATCACTGTGTCATCTGCAAACTTGATGATGGAGGTATGACTACTGTTGTACTATGTACTATTCTTGATACATAATGAATAAATATGAGAATGTATAAAATGTTTATCAGTACATTAGACTACTTTGCAAATTGCTAAACCATATAATAGCCTGTCCCACCATCATCATTGAAATAGCATAATGCTAGAATTTAAATGCAAAAAAAAAAAAGTCCAGCTCAGGTTCAGATGATTAAAGCTTTATAGGCTAGGGAATGTAAAACTTAAGTTCCAGTTTACACCATTCAAATTGTGTGTATCTTTTCTAGCTTTCGTATGCATTATGTTCTATAAAACATGATATTATATTCTGCAGTGAAAAGATGCCCACTAAAGACAGGAAGCGAAAGCAGAGGGAGAAGGAGCTGCGGCAAAAGGCAGTGGATCTCTGAAAATGTTGTTCCATGTGCCCTTTTTTTAAATTTGAGCCCCTGCCCCTTCAAAGGTCTCTGCACGCCCCTGTGGAGCATGCCAGGGAAGGGGACGACTGTGATCTGGGACACGTTTTAGGAAACTGTTTCCAGGTGTACTCAGGTGTACATTATCTTCCTTTTGTTCAGAATACACACAAACACACACATAGACTCAGACACACAGATACATACATACAAGCACACATATAGGTTACTCATGAACACAGGCACATGTTATGTCCTGTGTGATTCACATGTTTTTTTTTTTCACTTTACAGAAGTGACAAAAGACTGAATAGATATTGCTCAGCACCAGAAAAGCCCAAATCATCTGTATTCAATTTCACCGAGATGTCTTGTCCCAGTGCTGTGAAAAGCGCCACACATATTTGTCTCTGATAACTTCGCCTCCAAAGTGCACATGGTTGAGTCACTCTGTCTTCACTTCTCGCCGCCAGCACTCAGAGCAGAATCCTGTTGTCCCGTAGTGTTGTTATTGTGACTAATGAAATAAGACTCCCCAAACCTAGTGCAAGGAGCCCCCCCTCCGTCATTTCTCGCTCGGCATAGGGTAACTATTAAAGATAATCAAAGCCTGATCAGGCAGGCCGACACCACCTTTACCGGCCCGGCTAACCACCACACCCCCCACCCCCCTCGGTGGACTGTGGCGATAAGGTTTGGCACAATTGATGAGGCGTGAGGCCGAGAGTGACACACTACTCTGCTCACCTCGTCTTCCTCCACCATCAAGCCGGAGAGGATTCTTCAGAGAGGGTGGGGTGGGGTGGTGGTGGTGGTGGTTGCGGGGATAGGGGTGGAGGCACAGAGGAAGTGGATCAAATCTGTGGCGCGGAGTGGTGTGGTGAATTGAAAGCAGTGGGCAATTATTGTCGGCACTGCCAGAGTTGAGGACGAGACCTAGTTTGCCAGCACCGAATGACGTCAGATATTGTTTGTTAGTGCTTTAGTGTGTGTGTGTTTGTGTTTGTCTCTGTGTGTCTTTCTGTCTTTCTGTGTGTGTGTGTGTTTATTTGCTTGTTTGCCTCCCTCAGTCCATGTTTTGTGCATGCAGGCCCGAAAGCAAACACGGCTGCCTGGGTGAAAGTCATAGCTATGACACCCCAAACCCTCCAGCCCTCTCTCTCACACACACACACACACACACATACACACACACAAACACACAAACTGTCCCCTTTTCACACACACACACACACACACACACACACACACACACACAGAAAACTGTCCCCTTTTCACATACACACACACAAACACACACACACACAAACACACTCTGACACACACACACTCACACAAAGAGTCACCCCAACCAGCCCCCTCCTCTCCCACCCCTCACGTTGTCATCCTGAGGTGAGCCTGTGTGCAGTCATAACAGAGCATTAGCATGTTAAGGGAGGGCTAGAATCGAGGCTAGAGCAGGGCAGGTCCGGCGTCCAGGGCAAGTGATAACATTAATCACACATGACTGCCACCCTCTAAATAGCCTCGCATGGGCAAAAGGTGATGTCAGGTGCTTTACCTGTGAGACCAGCCCGACAAAGGTGATGTCAAGGAGACTTTGAGCCTTTAGTAGTGGATTTGAAGAGTGACATGACCCAACAGTACATTACGTAATTCAATTAGTATTCTTGGTTCCTTCCCAACCTTAAACAAAAAAGGTGTCCATACAACAAAACATTTCAAAATAATTTAATAGACAATAAATATGGAGGTTTTGTTTCTGTTCTGTTCTCTCTGTGTGTGTGTGTGTGTGCGTGCATGCGTGCGTGCGTGCATTGATCTGTAAGCTTGTGTGTGCTTTCCTTTTCTGTGTGTGCTTTTCTTTTCTTAACTGCTGTTTTTGTGTGTGAGGATCTTGTGTCCTGTGTTATGAGAGTTTCTGTGCTGAGTAAGGGAGGTTCTGTATATACTGTATGCATGTCTACCCAATAGCATAATAACTGTCTTACATGACTGGACATGACACATGTCTATCAGCCTGGCTGAGAGGACAGACAGGATGACTGTTACGCTTGCAGGCCTGTGGTGCTGTTTAGTTGTTCCTCTCTTGTTAACAGACACAGGGTGTGTCGGAGTCTGTGTAGCTCTGAGGTAAAAGATGAGACTTGGCTTTATATTTATGACACCCTTTTATCAGTTACACTGTGGATTCAGGTGATACACACAAATACACACACACACACACACACACACACGATACACTCAACGTCTCAATCTCATCTCAATCTCACTCTATTCACGTACAGTACGTATGCATTAATTCACCAATTAACACACTTGCTTATTTACCTCATTCGTCTTCAAAACCTCTCTAACCACAGGCAAACAACCATACTTTTTCTGAACTGAATTCACCGCAAAAAACAAAACAAAAATCTTGTTTCACAAAGTTGCCCTCTACCCTCTAAGCGCTGGTCTGATCCCTTCTGACACATCAGGCTGGAGCCTGTGGCCGGGTGTGGTCTCGGGGCGGCACGGCGCGGCGTTGTGTCAGCGGGCGGCGGCGGGGGCAGCGGCGTTGCTGGGATCATGGCCGGGCGGGTGAGAGTGGCCCGATCGCATGTCTGACAGCCTCACCTTCAGCGCCCTGCTGTCTGCCAACGGTCTCCTGAGAAATCAAGTAGACAGCTGAGTCATGGCCTCACTCTGGGCTTGCATACTCTCTTGGTGTGGGTGTGTGTGTGTGTGTGTGTGTGTAAAGTGTGTGGTTAAAAGTGTGTGCATGCAGTTCCATGGCATGTGTGTGTGTGTGTTTGTGTGTGTGTGTTAGAAGAGTGTAGTTGTATGATGTGTGTATGTATGCATATTCTGTGTACATTCACTTATATGTCTGTATGTTTATTTTATTATGTATATATTTATTATATACTATTTATGTGTATTCATGTGTCTGTGTGTTGCACTGTGGATTTGTCAGCGCTGAATGGCCAGAGTTGGTTCTGTTATTGTTTGAGCAGACAAGTAGTGATGAAGTTGACAGGAAGTGTGTGGTACGTTAACCTGACTCCACCAGATGGATGCTTCGCATTTGCTCTGCATGTCCATCTGGGAACTTTACGTTGGAGAACTTTTGGGAAGGGGCGGAAATACTGGTTAGCTGATTGGATAAACCATCTGTCTATCACCACATATGTTGGTTATCGACGGGCCAAATCAACAAATTAGATGAACGAAGTGTTCTTCTAATGCCTTCGTTTAAAATACAATTACTGTAAGTTAGGTAACGTAACTAACGTTAACATTTTTTAACTTACCATTTGTATGTGACATGAACCTAATCAACAACAATTCCCACCAAGTTTTCACGGTAGGCCCTACACTTCTGAAGAAAGTATGTTCCTCCATTATGAACTGGCATCGGCCGTGGAGGATGTCTGTGTCGTTCATTCCTCCTTCACAGCTTCCCCAGGAATACTTTCTAATTTGAATAAAACTTGCGCGATAAGCTACTGTATGCTCATCTCATCTGTGGATGCCGTCATGTTGTTCGTTGCGTCACACCTAAACCCGCCTTAAAACCAACGCTGATCGGCCGTTCGTTTGGTGAACTGCTCCAAATTTTCTCTATCGGAAAGATGCCAGACTGATCTGCGAGTGGAAACCTGAAGCTCGCGAGATCAGGATGGCCTCACGAGGCTAGTGGTACATGCCCATGGTAGGCCCTTTTCATTCCGCCTCTTACATGAGCCCCAGATGGCTTCCCCCACCCCAGCTTTTGTCAAGACAGATTTAAGGCAGACCTAAAATACCAGTGCACTGTGCTCGTTATTGTAGTCAAAGGACTACGCAAACTCTCTTGTTTGGGGGCGGTACATCTGTTTGTATTCACAGGGTTTGATGAAAGACACAGCTGTGTGTAATCAATAAACCTCAGAGAACATAATATTGTCAGACACCAAACAGGACGAGGACCACAAAAGCGTCACGTTCAAAAGTTTATTTAAGAGTTGGGGGTTAAGGAGGTTTCAGGGGTTCCGGGGGGGGTACAGGAGTTCCAAGAGTCTGCGTGTGTGTGTTCCCCCAGTAGTCGAACAGCGATGGCAGGAGCTGGATGATCCGGGAAGTCCTGGGGGAAACACACACACAACAGCAATTGAAACGAAGCAGCAGTACAGTCAAGGACTAGGCCAAGATTACCGGGGCTGGAGAACACAGAAGTAGTCGAGCGGGTCCGGGATCACAGGCAAAGAGTCAGAGGCGTTTTCCAAAACAGGCAGGTAACTGGTGCTGGTTGCAGACGATCTGACAAGTGTGGACTGAAAAGCAAGGCTTTATATACAGGGCATGATGAGTGGTGAATGCAGTGCAGCTGGTAGGTAACGAGGGTGAGGCAGAGCAGAGCAGAGCAGGAACAGGTGGAGGTCAGACTTCAATCAGCGTGTGTTACCAGGCAGAGAGAGAGCTCATGACAAATATATCTTCGAACTTCGAAGGTTGCGTGGTTTCAGTTTTTAAATTGGGTTAATTATTAATTATTGATTGTGTTAATAATAAGGTTATGAGAAACAGATTTAAAATATACTTTGGACATTTTTTAGACGGTTTAATTGCAACAAAGACGGAATCTTCCATTAAAAGCATCTTACAAAAGGTTAATCTTGAGAAGACTCCCGCAGTGCTGGAATGCAAAATCAGTTGCAACAGATATTCCCGACCTTTTATCACAGATGGCTTTGATCTTGTTCGGTTACGCATGGAACTTTACAAGAGCCTGACCTACTCTGAGAGCCACCGTGATCAGGCAGGAATTATCGACACACTTAGTATTCCACACTCGGAATGCTCACATCAGAGGATTCCTTAAGATCAGTGGCATGGCTTACAGTGTTCTGACAGGGCCAGGTATCCCTAATGATTGATTGGGCCGATAAGCAGGCAGGAACAGAGGCAAAGGCAGATCAAGATCAAGCCCAATTGTAGTAACTCTAGAAACATATGCTGTGTGCTTCAAACAATTACGGACATCACAATTCATGGCATCCATACTAAACATTTATCTGACAAGTCGTCATCTATAGTGTGGAACCTTTAAGTCCAAAGAAAGTTAGTACAGAGAACAAAAAGTTATTTTGACATGTTGCACTTGGATGATAAGCAACATTTGCAAGTTTGCAGCTTTTTGCTCTGCTTAATAAGCAGTCATCAAATCAGGACGTTTGATATTCTGGATATGAAAGTGTTTATTTATCTCTGGCTTTTATGTAATGTCCTGCAGCTAGCTCAGTGCAAGGCACTATGTTGCTTTTTTATCTCTACTTGTCAATCCGACAGGCTTCTTTTCAGATCCTGTGATTTACTTGCAAGGGGACCCACCGACCTTGGTGGCATCAGAACAAACAGTAACGTCTGAGTGGCCTTCGCTTCAGAACAACACCAAACCACAAACCCAGAGGACAGATCGCACTGAAAGAACATTGTCTCGCAATGAAGATTTAGAGGATGGAAATTATTATTACAAGAGGCACAATATGAGTGACCGGGGAGAACCGGCCGACTCTGTCTGAATGTAATGGCGGTTACGTTCACGAGCAAATAATGTCATTGGTGTAATTAGCATTGGAAAGGGCATTGGGAAAGGCAAACGGAGAGGTAGTAAAAATGAGATCAGGGAAATTAGACCGGCTGAGAAGATGAATGCTCCCAGAGAGGCGCTCACCTTATTTTACAAACGTGAGAGAGAGCGGATCTACACCTGACATGACGATGGAAAGTGTTGAAGCTGTTCTCATGCTCCCATGATCCGTTGCAGTGCCTGGCCCTCTTAACCAGCCCCCACCCATTCTCTCTCTCTCTCTCTCTCTCTGCTCTGTTGATTGACAGGTGGATATCTCTCGATCCCGGGGTCATTTCTGTTGTTTGCGTCACTTCTATTCCACTCTCAGTCTGCTCCATTTAAATCAGCCATCCTCTTACAAAAAATGCGGTACGGTGAAAACAGGAAATGGGAAGCCAATTCTTTTTTTTTGCTCCTGGAGGTCCAGGAGCCAATCCATCATGGATTTGCCAAGGTGACTGTGTAAAGGTGGATGTGTCGGATACAGAGAGCAGCGTATTGGCAGATGAGAGAGCGTGCTGACAGAGTGGCGTCTCCAAGAAGAGAGTACAGACTGACAAGCAGTGAATGAAAAAATGAAAAAGAGAGGCAGCGAATGGTTCCATAGCACACACCGGAGCAGACAAGAGTAGCAAATGGTTCCATAGCACACACCAGAACAGAAAAGAGGAGAATAGACGTTCCAATTCCCAGGAACGCTTTGTTCATGTCAAATAAGGCAGGAGAAGTAAATTAACCCTAGGAGGCCTGAATGACCTTTGTTTGTTCAATATTCTGAACGTGATAAGATGTGTTGCAGTGCTGCTGTGGCCTTGAAGGATAACCCAGCAAAGTAGGTAAGGTATCAACACGTAAGAGTAGTTTCTTTGTCTGTTCAACTGTTATCTATTTCCACATTGTCCCTGGCTTCTGACATTACAGTTCCCATGTGCTATAACATATGCTCTTACTGGGGAATATTCACATTAGATTAGTCATTCAAGACATCCAGAGATCTGTTCAAAAACAAACACAGGTTTGTATAGAAAAGTATAGAATAAACTAGTTATGTACGGGGTTGGTGATAGTGTAGGTGTTAAGGAGCTGAGCTAGCATGCAATAGCTAGTAAAGTTGTGGGTTCAATTCCCGGCTGCCACCGTTGTGCCCTTGAGCAAGGCAACTCTGGGGAAACTGGCCCTTGTAACAATTGACATATGTAAGTCACTTTGTATAAATCCGTCAGCCAAAATGAATAAATATATGTACTTGAATATTTTAACAATGTACTTAAATATTTTAAAAGTTACAGGGAAGCACTAAAAACAATATGTGGGTAATCCTATGATGGACAAGTAGTTCACTATTGTGCTCAAATATTGGCTCAGATGTTTCCAGTATGTTAATGCTATATTTTTAAACACCCTCAAAATATTCCACTGCTGGGAGTGAGCGGTAGGGAGAGTGACAGGGATATCAGGGTTGACTTCTCACAGGCTGCCTGAAGAGCGACAGAGTAGGTCAGCTGACGAATATAAATGCCTTCACGTCATGAATTCATAGAGCAGTGGCTTCATGTATGCAATGCTAAAATTGTCATTTAATGGCTTCGTCCTTAACGCTGGTGTTCGCTTGGTTGTTCAGAATTTCGTATGACCTTGATGTCATTTTTCCGTTGTTTTGTTCATTATTTTTATTTAAGTTGTCTAGGAGTTGCTGATGTGTAAACTTCTGGAAGTACTCGTGATGGATGCCAACACAATGTTATGAATGTCACCCTACATTAAAAATGTAACACATGAATCCATCAAAGGACAGCAAATAAATGGTACATCCCTGTTATAATACCCATTATCATATGCGTTCCTGCTTCATCATAATCAAGCTGGGAAATGTAAACAGCATAAATTAAAGGGTGGTGTGCAGAAGGCACGTGGACTGTCCAATCAATGACACACTTGTGGACACATGAGTAGCTCCGCAGGTGTGGAGAGAGAGAGAGAGGACGGACACATCAGTGGTCATGGTAACCATTAGGGATCCTGGGCTTATCCTGTGGCTCACCAGCAGCTTAGCCAACGGAATACCAACTATCTTGTGGAGACAGCCAGGCCTGTCCCCTGGAACAGCCTGCTCGCCAGCAAGCAGCACCTTTTAAAATTCAGCCTTCGTCAGAGCCAGTAGGAGCAAGAAAAAAGGGAAAACGAGATATTGCAGGAGGAATTATAATTAGGGAAGTTCAGGGAGTATCTCTGCACGTTATTTAGCATGATGGAAAACAACCTCAAATGTGGGAAGTAGCCTATTTAACATTACCCAAGGTGTAGCAACACGTGTCTCGACAAATCTTTTTTTTATTATTATTTGTAAAACCCTCCGCAATTTGGATTCAGGTGGTGTAGCCTCTCAGTGTCTTAGGGATTCAAGGCGTTTCAGAAGAATATTTATTCATTGCTTTCCTTTTGTCCCTCCCCACCGATGGACTTATGGTTTGTGTGACACAAAAGCAGAAGGTGTAAATAAGCGTTATCTTTCGCAAATTCCCCTAACCTATGAAATGGCTCACTCTGAGCAATGTTTTAATCTCACTTATCCTTCGCAGAGCACCGCCGTTCGGGGGGAGACTGAAGCGGGAAGGACAACATCAGAGACAGATCTGAAAGTGAGTTGGGGGGGGGTGGTAGGTGGGCGGGATTGGGGTGCGTCTGGAAGACAGACGGCGCACCTGGTCTGGCTAAGCGCCAAAAAACTTGCCGCATAACGGTGGAGCAGCTGACAGGGCGGCCTCTTCGCTGCCAGATGGGTTTGTCCGCGGGGCAGCCAGAAGCAGAAAAACTTCAAGCCAGTCCTGGAGATCAAAGTTGGTCTCCTGTTAACGACGGCAGCCGCTGGCACTGTGTGTGTGTGTGTGTGTGTGTGTACGCGCGCACGTTTTGGCTCAGTGGAGATAGATAGCCTTATTTAGGGGAACCTAGTTAGACTGAGTGCAGGCATGTTCATAAAAAGGACAACAAGGTTGTGTCTGATGGAGCAGCTATGTGGTAGTTTGTGCTGTCAAGTCTACAAGGCCAACCATAAGTACCACAACTGTAAAGGTGAAATAACTCTGGAATAATAACAATTCCAAACATGCATTAGCCAAAAATATTCAGAAAGGTAAACTATGAAATATCTATAAAATAACACTTTTAGAAACAACGCACAACAGACTTTAAACATTAAAGAATAACAGACGTAGTTCATGTTTGAGGATACAGGGCCATAATTACTAGCTTTAATTAAGGTCTGCATCCTTATAAATCACTAATTATTACTATTTACTCCAGAAAAGTTTACTGGTCCATATGCTCTTAAACATCTTGGCCATTAAATAATAATATTAAGGCTGTCAAAATAACTGATTCATTTTGATTAATTAATTTGAGAAAAAATAACTGATTAAAAAAAATAGCGCAGATTAATCGATTCTGTATGACCTTTGACCCTGAGCCGTTCTAGTCAGTAACCATTAGACTGTAAAATGAAGGAAAGAAGAAAATGTGCTGCCTAGATCATTGATTGGAACATTTACTTTTAAAAAACGGCCTGATGGTGTTGATAAAAATTAAGTGTTGATTAAAATAAAGTCCTCTGCAATGTCTGCAGCAAGGAATTTACATATCACCGGAGTTCGTCAACTCTAAAGTCACACATCAAGGCAAATAAATAGTGTTGCCATTGAGGGGAGTGTTCATTTATTTTCATTGTGTCCCCTAGGTCAGTGGTTTTCAAAGTGGGGGCCGGGGCCCCCTGGGGTGCCGCGAGGGGGTGCCAGGGGGGCCTCAGCAAGTTGGAAGGAAAAATAAAAGCAACAAATAAATATATTTGAAAATGTTAAAATATACTTATTACTATTAGGGTTGTTATACAATGCCATTATAATAATGTGTCGTATATCTGAACATTATATTTTCCATGATAATGACTGGGAATAATAGTAGAGTGATAGCTCTCATATAGCAGAAAGCCCCAAATACAATTTTTACACACTGTATGCTCCATCGCGAAGTGTTTGTGGCTAAAATAATTATTAGGATTAGCTTAATGTATTTTTACATTTGCCGTAGTATTGTCGATGGGTTTAATAACACATCACGGGGGTCCTTGGCCAGAACCTAGTGGTATTTGGGGGGCCTTGTTGTGGAAAAGTTTGGGAACCCCCTGCCCTAGGTTATATCTGTGGCCTGAAATGTCTTGTATGTGAAAAAAAAACTTCTTCCCGAAGCACTTTTGAATTTATTTCCTCAGCATATTAGGTCATATCAGAGATTATTATGGCCATTATTTGAACAGTGAAAATAATAATGAAAGAGTTTTTGAACTTTAATGTCACTAATACTGATTATTCAATGATTCATTTGAATTTAAATATTTAAAATACTTTCACAGCAAAAAATATATATGTGATTAATTTATTTTTTTATTGACAGCCCTAAATAATATGCTTATTTTACAGACATACCAGAGGAGCCCCTGGCCTATCTGTCACGCTGTCTGTCCGTCTGTCTGGAATACCTTCAAGTTGCATCTTATGAATACTTTCAGAAAGTATTTAAGATGTGTAATGGAAAAAGGTGTTCAATTATGTTTTCTTGGAAAGCCCTTGGCTATTTCCGGATATTCAAATGCAGGCATGCTAAAAAGTAAACAGAGGCTTGGAAAGATGCACAAAGAGGGAGAGAGCAGCATGACAAACAGGAGTCCATCTTGTTTACATCTGTCTCTGAGAATAATGTGGGCAGCCTGCATGTCTCAAGGGATTTAAATGAGTGCGGGATACAATAACAAGGAACCTGGATTGGCAAGGGTTGGATGGACATCTTTGTATGCAGAATCACATTTACATTATATGCAAAATAAATCACATTAAATATGTGTATGCTTTTGTTGTCAGAAATTAAACTGCATCCTGTCATACACACAAATACCCCCCACACACACACACACACACACACACACACACACACACAGACAATCAAAGATATTTTGTACTATGTAGGCCATATGGTTGTGATGGTGTTCATTAAAGGCCTGCTAAAAGTGAATGATACACACAATTATCTCAACTGTTCTCTCCTTTTGTGATTACATAATTGCTATCCATTGCGAAGCCACAATTACAGGTCATTTCATTCTGAAGCCAATTTCCGAGGTAAAAAAAAAACATCAACATGGAAACATCTACTTTCTATTTCTTCCACCTGGTTTGTACACTGCGTGAGTGAATAATGAACACACACAGCAAAAACTGCTAATATAATAAAATCTAACCATGCATTGTTTTTTAGTACATAGAGAGTAAAGAGACTTACCTAGCACTTTCTCATGAAATCATTTGTCTTCATTTAATAAGAGTTTTGCAACAAGCAAATTTGGCTGCTAATGTGTTGAGCAAATTCGTCTTGAAAAGACTCCTTAAAATAAGTCAAATTCTCATTAAATGAAGTCAGAATGATCTTACGAGAGAGTGCTAGGATAGATGTTTTTATCTCACTATAAGATTAATAACTCTTGACTAGATTTAATTTTTTGGGTGAGGCTATTTGCACCCCTGGTACAATTAGCAGCTATTTGTACCCCGGTGCACACAGCAAAGTGTTCTATTAATACCCCGTCTGGTACAAATATCAGTGTATGCTATTTGCCCTCCTGTGCATTTACCTTGGCATATTGATCACAAAATGTAATTAAAAAATAAATAAAATGAGCAACATGTTTTTATTGTTATGTCAAAGGGGTGTGAATAGCTCAGCTGTATGGCCTATGCTATTCGTACAGGGGGTGCAAATAAACACTTTGAATAAGGTATGCTGTTTGCATCACTGTACATAATAAGCACTTAATAAGAAGTGGATGCTATTCGTACCCTGGTGTATTAATGTGTGCTATTTACAACCTGGTGCGTGAACTAGCTAGTTGTTGAAATCAAAACTTCCATTTGAGAACTGATTTCTTCTTCAAATTCCGCGCCTTCTCTGCAGAGACGTTGATACACATGAGCACTTACATTTCTACTTATCTCTGCCAAAATGCTTTACACGGGAATCGACCCAGGGCTCCCACGTATTAAACCATTATGCTAACCACTTAGCTATCTGCTTCCACATCCAGATGAGAGTTTGCAGGCAAACTTATAGTTCATAGGCCTGAGCGTCATAATCACAAAATTTCTGTTAACTAACAAACTGACGGTTGTATGTATTCACTGAACAAATATTATGAAAATAAAACACAACTTTTCCACCCAAAAATTAATTTGAACAGTTATTAGTGCTGAAACCTTTCAGAATTCTTCACTTTCTGCTGACGAAAAAACGAATGTCCATCATGTTTTTTGTGTGTGCCCAACACATTTGTTGTCACGCATCATACAGGGTGCAAATAGCCCAGCTGTGTGGCCAAGGCGAATTGTACCAGGGGTGCAAATAGACTAGTGTTAATTTTGTCACCTATTTTTAATTTAGTCTTAGTCTTAGTCTTGTGACGAAATGTCCTTTTTAGTCTTTGTCATATTTAGTCATTCAAATATCATTTTTGTTAGTCAAGTTTTAGTTGACTAAAAGTCTCGTCATTTTAGTCTAGTTTTAGTCAAAAGAAAACTAAAAGTATCTTAGTCTTAGTCAGTTTTAGTCAACACATTTTAGTCTTTTTTTTATAACAAATTATTTCTGATTACCATTTGAGTCAAATAGTGTTTCACACATCTCAATTTTCCAACAATATTGTGTGTCCACAGGGCTACTCGTCTGTTATAATTACTCATTCTGATTTTTTGTCAGTCAGTATGTTTACATGCACAGGTAAGTCGAGCTACAGTTATAGCTCGGCTGGGATTTGACCATAGACAGTAAAAGATTTGACTGGACCACTGTCATATTCGTAGACCAGTGTTTCTCAAAGTGTGGTCCGGGGATCACTGGTGGTCCGCAAGGTATCCCAAGTAGTCCATGAGCAGGCGTGGTAAAATATAATATAGATGAGTTGTTTGCAATATTGAACCAACTTGTATGTAAAAACAGTTCTGCAACTAAGATATGCCAGTTTAAATCATACAGTATGAATCCACACAATAAGCAAAAGTACAAAGACAATAAGCAAGGTGGTTCAGTAGGCCTATTGTGTAGACTAATTATAGGCTACTGTTGAAGTAGGTCTAATCTTTTTTTTTTTTAGATAGGGTTAGTTAAGTGGTCCTGAAACTGAAAAGGTTTGAGAAACACTGTCATAGGCCAAAGTATTAATGTTTTACTCCGCCTCGCTAGATGGCGATATGTAAAACACAACACATTCCCCAAACAGACTCTCCGTCTTAGCCATAGCTAACTTGCTAGCGAACTTTCCATATTAGCTTACTTGCTAGCAAACTTTGCATCATCAGTCTAACTAGTTAAATTCTGGGGGATGTTAATTTGTATGAGAGAAGCTTCAACTTCTGGGTATGTAGCATTGTGGCATAAAGCTTAGGTAGTTAGCTTGCTAACTCTGGCAGAAATCTCCAGTGTTCTTGTTCCATGTAGTTTTGTGTTGCAGCCACAGGGTTGCAGCAACAGCACGTAGACTAGCCTACAGGAAAGCTGTGTATGAACTCATTCGGAATATTTTGAAAACGTAACAGCTAGATATTCTGTCTTCTCATTTTGTAGACGAAAATGAAGAGAGATTTTATCTTAGTTTTTATTTCATGCAAAACATTTTAGTCTAGTCTTTTTTCGTCAACAATAATGCATCTTAAGATAGTCTGAGTCAGTGTTTCAGGACATTACTGCCGTCTCGTCATCGTCTCGTCTTAGTCATGAAAAAAAAGGTTGTTGACGAACATATTTCCTCTCGTCTCGTCTGACGAAATTAACACTAAAATAGACACTCTGGGTGGGCATGGGCACAGCGTCCAGTAAGCAGCTGGGGGTTCGGTGCCTTGCTGAAGGGCCACCGCTAGAGCAATCCTGACTGCAGTACCGCAGTAGGCCATCAGGTCAGGTCAGGTTACTTTATTGGTACCCATAGGTAAACTAGGTTTACAGTCTAGGAGGCAGGACATCATTCACACTTTGTAGACCACCACATGACATACAACACACAAACCATTAAACATAAAACATGTAAAACAGATAGTAGAGCATGGATAAAAAAATAATGTTGTCATGGTCTTGTCTATATGAAAGTGGTACAGTTTTCTCAGGCAGTACAGGCACTGTCGTCCTTTTTTACAGACAGCTTCTGGAAGTTTAATTTAGAGTCAATAATTGTCCCTAGATATCTGTATGATTCTACTTGATCCACTAGTTGACCCTTTATAGTTGTGGCCTCATATCTTGGAGTTTTACCAAAATCAATGTACATATCCTTTGTTTTGGTATGTATGTGTAGCTGACAAAGCTGTGTAGCTGACATACATGTAGCGTATGATTGAAAATTGTGATTTTATGTGTAATGTCCAGTAGTGTCTGCTTCTTTATGAGCATGTTTCTGGATGTGAAGCTAACTTACATTGGCTTTTAGTTAATATGTATTAAATATGCCTTTAGGGGAAACTGTACTTTTAATCTAGATATTAAGTAGATATTTTAATCACTGTAGATGTACATTATACTGTTATGGTTTGTTTTTCATAGCTTTAAGCTCAGAAGAACAACTGATGCATGCATGGCTCTAATGTCAGCGAGGTCACCCGCATCCATTAAAGCTAATGTATGCAATGTGTCTTGTGTGTTCAATAAATGTATGTAGACCATTATGCAGAAGCGCTTCAGGTAACCAGTGTTTGTTTGAAGGTGGCAGCTTAGAGAGAGGTCAGAGTGGAAAAAGTGGACGTGCTTCTTGGTGTCCTCAGAACAGGGGGGTGCTCCATGTGTCACACCACAGGATAGTCTGGGAAGGTAACTGTTGAGGACCAGCTTGGAGTCTGGACAGCATGTGCCACTGTCAGAGGAGATGCTTTGGGACCATTATAGTATAGTATAGTATATATACTCTTTTGATCCCGTGAGGGAAATTTGGTTTCTGCATTTATCCCAATCCGTGAATTAGTGAAACACACACAGCACACAGTGTACACACAGTGAGGTGAAGCACACACTAATCCCGGCGCAGTGAGCTGCCTGCATCAACAGCGGCACTCGGGGAGCAGTGAGGGGTTAGGTGCCTTGCTCAAGGGCACTTCAGCCGTGCCTACTGGTCGGGGTTCGAACCGGCAACCCTCCGGTTACAGGTCCGAAGTGCTAACCAGAAGGCCACGGTCTAATGACCCTGAAGACCTGCGGAAAATAGCTTTAGAGTTAGAGAGATCAACACACTAAAGGATTACAACACATCAAACATTCTGAAAACTGTTTCAATGATAGCATTATAAAATGATGAATACTGCCAGAGTTGCTTTTCAATATTAATTAGAAGCAATAAGGTAGGCAGATAACACTTCCAGTTATGTGTGTGAAATAGAGAGAAACAGAGTGAGAGGTTGTGTGTGTGACTATGTTCTAGTAGTGTGTGTATATGTGTGTGTTTGTTTGTGTGTGGGGGTGCTTGCGTGCGGTATGTGGGTGTATGTGTGTGTATGTGCGTGCGTGCGTGCCTGCCTGCATGTGTGCGTGAGGTGTGTGTGTGTGTGTGTACCAAAGGCAAGCAGGTGCAGAGTTGTGCGGTGTGTAAATCGTTCTGCCTTTGGAAACATTCTAATGGCTGAAGTTGTAGTAACTGTGAGTTTTTGCTCCCTTGCTAGCAGCCAGGTCCATCTCCCCTGTCTGTGGCTGCTGCTTTGATCCTAGCGTGGATCTATGCATCTCACCACTCAGTTTATATTGATGTCCTGACCTGCATTGGGAGAGAGTAAGGCATACAGTATCAGCAGGCAAGGTTTAAACTGAGCTCCCTGATGATCAGAGATATTCTTGCTACTAACAGAAATGCTCATACAGTAGGCTTTATCCTCCTGCGCTAATCTGCTAACATCTCAGGGTTGGAGGTTCAGGGCCAACCTATGCATTGTGTATGAATCCTGTTTAATGTACACATCATGTAAGGTACTTGACTGACTCTCATGCTGAGTTTACAGTGGTCCTGTAGAGTCTTCTCTTCTGAACACCCCTTATATCAGCTTCTGTCCGTCAATAAACTAGATGTACCGCATAGTGTTACAAAATATGACCGCCGCTCAGTCCTGTACATCCATTCCGCGAAAATAAATCACATTAATCAAATTGTCTCCATCTTCTACTCCATCCCCCACTCTTGAAACTTTTGTTTATGCTTGTTTGGCATGTGTGTTTGCAGGCCGCACAGAAAGTAGCCTACAGTTCCATGCAGTTTTCAACAGCTATCAAGGTCATGTCATGGATTTTTGTGAATGTTTCTTCTTCTACATATGCAAGAGTTTAGTCATCTAGTTCATATGATATTCAACGTTATTGTCAATGCACAAATTAAATACCAGTAGTCTAAAACAAAATGCAGTTTTACCCAGTGGTGCAAATAACTCACTGACTGTCCAAAAGGGCCTTCATGAAATGCGTCGCTAGACTGTTCATACACATTTTAACGGGCCAAGTTGAAGAGCTGCTGTCCATTGTTCGTGCAAATATAGGCTGATTCATGTTCCCTTGCATTTTGCAACTGTGAGGTCCATGGTAAGTCTGGCTTTCGCCAGACCAAGCTCAATCTTTTAAGAAATCGAAAAAGAAATCGCTGGCAGATCAGGCTGGGTTCACCCAGCCTAGTCCATGGTAGGCGTCCGTGTTCGCCCCCCCCAGTTTCAGAGCTATTCTAAATGCAAAAATGCATAGAGGGAGTCATGACAAAACCGTGACAGGTAACAAACTATACACTATATGAGGTAGGCCCTATGCTAGGCCTATTACACAACATAAATTGTCACTAGGCTATGCTGGCGACCCAAATAAAATCTCCTTTGGGAACCAATGGCTTACAGTATCAAGCGGACTTAAGCTGGCACCTCCTGGCGAAAAGTTAATAGTTTTGCATATCAGTAGTAGGCTAATACATTTCACGCAGGTGCGTGAATCACGGAAAGCGCGAATGAAGTGGACACTTCTAAATGGGACCCACTGTACAGTAGCTGAAGGTCTGTGGCTAAAGCAGACATAATGAAAGTGTTATCATTGTTTGGATACACACACATGCTTTTTAATTGCATAGACAACTACCAAGCTGGAATCAAAGCACATCGACTCCCCTCTCACACCCTAAACACGCACTTCGAACAAACAAAAAGCGTCTCAGTCTCATGGTATAGCCATAGGCAAAACTGTATCGGACCGGTGTAACGTTGGTACTAAAATCATCCATCGCAAAGAATGATTTTTGTAGCACGTGCAACAAATATGTGTAGGTACAGCCCTGGATACATCTCTCAACGTGCGCTCTAAAACATTTTGGTTTAAATCATAGACTGTATATATAGAACTAAAATAGAGGATTGAAATAGCCTAGTGGGTGTTTGGGAATGAACGTTAACTCAGATGCTTTTTGAGACTTTAAGCAGAAATGTCCCAGCCCGGTGTTTAGGATGCATCATAGACAGGTTATCTTTCAGGTATATATTTTCCATTAGAAAACCATCAATGCTAGCTTAACGTGTTGTGGCTAACTCACTAGCTCCTGTTAGTAGCCTAGGTTATGGTCAGAAGAGAATGAGATGACAGTCGAAAGATACAATTAGTGCTGTTATCAATTTGTTTGGTAGCCTATAACCGCATTTATGGTTTTCTACAAATACATCAATAATCAAATTAGCCTCCATCACTCAACCAATGCTAACGGTAGGCCTAACATTATTTTACCTACGTCCTAGGCTATTGATATAACTGATTAACGTAGCCTACCTGCATTAAAAACCAAGCATATCCAATAAATATTCTCAGATTTATTTCAGCTTCAAGAAGAAATGGGAATTAGGCCTACATTTCATGTGGAAATCATCCTACTCTTTTTACGTTCTCTGCGGTAAGCGTCTTGTCTTTCCAACCCACTTTAGATTAACTTCAAACAAAATTACGTCTCACTGCAATGATGCGCCATCTGGTGGACAAACGACTACGTAACGGCAATACTGGAAATGCAGCCAAATAATGATGAATATTTGGTTTTCCTTTAATCCTACTGAAATTGTAATTATGTATCAGCCGTTCTAATTGCCAATACCGATAGTACAGTGGGCATTACTTCGATTTGGCCAGCTTCCCTCGCAGTCCACGTTTATTGAATTCGTAGGCTGGGATTCCTCTCGGCAACAATTATGTTTGAAGGTAGCCTCCTGCTTTTTCAGAAGGGGCGGCAGGCAGGCTACTGACAGTGGCAGAGCGACGCACAAGTGGTTGAAAGTGGTACTAAAGTTTCATGCAGCTTCACGCCGCGTAATGCGCGACTGAAGTGGCCATTTGAAAGTAACGCCCACTGTATGTGCGTGCCTGTGTGTGTGTGTACATGTGTATATGTGTGCACCACCATCTACAGGCCAATGAATGTACAGTCACTCAATGTACACAGAACTTAATTTTTTTTAGGACCCCCCCCCCCCCCCCCATGAAGTTCTACGAAACTTGGCATACCCCCAGAGAATGTCAGGTTAATCATATACATTCAATTTGGTGCAGTTCTGAACATCTTAACTGAAGAGAGGGGCGATTAAAGCAGAATGATAGCTTCGCTAGCGGCGGTCATTATGATACACTTTAAATGACCTTTCTCGTGTCTACATCATGTACTACACTTTTAATAATTGACAGTGATATATCAACACTAAAAAGGCACTCTATATTCACTGATCTCAATAACTTGTTATTTCAGTATTATTTGCACGGTCATATCAAATAAACGGTCAGCTCTCCTACAAATGTATTCATATCGCCATACAATTGTTCTTAAAGTAATATTTCTTGTCACATTTTTAAGCATTCAATACATTAAAAATATCACATTGTTGTTGATGGGATCAGACCACTGTTCAGAAATGTTGCCTAGTTGGCAGCATGAAGATGTGTTCAGCCCTCGTACAGTACATGCATCCGTTCCCCCCATGGTGCTGCAATAGTGTGAGGGAGCCTCCTGTGGCTACAGAGCTGTATGGCACATGTGAGAGTGCCTCCCCCATAAATGTGTCAGCCAGCACACCCATGCCACGCAAAGATATATTTCTCACTCAACACGTTTATCTGTTACTGTAAAAGCAATCTTGTCGGTGGGAGGCAAACACCAGGCGCCGGCTCCCATCGCTCCCGCGCATCGCCGGCTCTCTCGCCTCTGAGGTCGTATTTCAAGACGGGAGCACAATCTCTAATGGGTCCTGCCGGGGAGGGAGGCTGACGGTGTTACAACATGCAGGAGATGCTGGAGCATCAGTTAGATGGAGGCATGACAACATATGCCAAGCTGCCAGATGTCACACATGGTGTGGGGGGAGGTGGTGGAGGTGGAGGAGGAGAAAAGGCCTGGCGCTGCTGGTGATCCAGTCGGCCAGAAGAGAGGTGGCGACGGACTAATGAATGGATAATGATGGATTCACTTCAGACCGTGGGGGTCAGAGAACGATGTAGAAGAAAAGAAAAGAGAGAAGAGAGAGAGAGAGAGAAAGAGAGGGAAAAAAGATCACTTGTGGTATTGATCTGGGGTAGTCGGGGCCAGTGACCTCTCCCTGGATAATGGTCGATTCTGAACTGCATCCCCCATCAACCTTGCAGTAATTGGGACCTACCATTTTAATTGTGTTGAGAACTCATCCTTCCCCACTTTCAAAGAAGTCACCACATTTTGCTAGAGACATCCAGATATCTATTCTAATCTAGGTTTTTACTTATATAATAACATGATTAATGAAAAATGTGGGAACCTTGCTAAGTAGCTGAGTGAAATTAGCAATTATAATTTATTGTTGAAGGGCCTAATTCTGAGATACGGGCATAACAGCTTTGTTTCCTTTGAGGATTCATCATTAGATGTTCTGGATGTTCCTAAGGCCTAAGATGTTTTTTTGTATGTGGTCTGTTGAATTTAATAATCAGAATCAGCATAGATGATGGAGAGGTAATTGAGAGGCAGACAGTTGCATGGCATGTGGATATTCAGCTATGTGTGCTGAATTCCAGCTATTCCAAGAGCAGCCACACAGTGATGTTTTCTGCAGTGAGAGACGTTTTTGAGGAGTCAGAAGTGAAGTTGCGGAGCGAGACTCATCAGAAGCACTGGGATGAGAAGGGGAGGGGATGGGGTTGTGCTGATAAAAAAAAACAGCAGAAAAGAGAAAGAGTCAGGAAACAAGAGGGGAAAAAAGAGAGCGAGAGACCTAATTTAGTCACTTTTGTAACGGAGATACAGCGACGCCGAAAAAACAGTGAAATCAAGAGGAGGAAGAGGAAGAAGGAAGGAAGGAGAGAAAAAAACCCTCTGTCTCCCCCTTCAAAGACCTTGGAAAGTTCTCTCTCTCACACGGGGGAAGGTAGGCGCAGGGTGGAGGAGACGGGAGGTTTCTCCCCATCTCCAGTCACCAATTACGGGGAGCCCTCGGTAAGCAGGTGAGGGAGGGTTCCATGCTCCTGGATGCTAATGACACTCTTAATTATTCCAGACAAAGTGGGCTGGTTGACACAGCAGTCTGCGGAAGGCCAGATTGACTCCGCCGCAGCGGCCCGTGCTGCGCCGCCACCAAGGAGGAGGAGGAGGAAGAGGAAGAGGAGGAGGAGGAAGAGGGCTCATCGTCTGTCAGACAGTGGATCTCAAGGGAGGCCAGACTGAAAGGATCTGGTGGTGAGTGGGGTATGCAGCATTCTATTTGTGTGTGTGTGTGTGTGTGTATGTGTGTGTGTGTGTGACAAAAATGACACATGTTCATGTATGTACAAAAGACTCGCTTGTGTGTGTGCACAAAAAGAATGTGCCAAAGACAGAGAGGCGTGTGAATGTGAGTAATCAGTAGTCACAGAGAGCTCTCTCTCTCTCTCTCTCTCTCTCTCTATTTTTCTTTCTCTCTCTCTGTCTCTTTCTCTCTTTCTCTGTGTCTCTCTCTCTGTTTTTCTTTCTCTCTCTCTGTCTCTCTCTCTCTCTCTGCTAGTGCAGGATGGAAGCCCATGGGACCCTTCACTCTGGTGCCGCTCTGGTGTGTGTGTGTGAAATAGACAGAGGATCTGCGTGTGTGTGTGAGAGAGAGAGAGAGAAAGAGAGTGAGACGATCTGTGTGTGTGTGTGTGTGTGTGTGTGTGTGTGTGTGCGCGCATGTGTGTGAGTATCTGTGTTTATGTGTAGTAGTTTGTGTGTATATGTACATATGTGTCTGAGAGAGAAACTAATAGAGAGCCTTTGTCTGTGCCCCCCATATGTTTCCAGGTTATTGTGAAGAGAAGAACTCTGCTGGCGTGTAATGCCAGCCGCTATAAACTGCATTGAATATTACCATCAGTGTGCTGAATCACATCACACCACCAGCAGCAGGCCTGTAAGTAATAGCCATCTCAGCGTGGGTGTGTGTGTGTGTGTTTGTGTGTGTGTGTGTGTGTGTGTGTGTGTGTGTGTGTGTGTGTCTCTCTGTGTGTGTGTGTTATTATATTATATTATACCCTTGTGGCTCAAACATGGTCAGAATGACTTACTATGTTGTTATCATACTGCATAAATGGGGTCATTCAACCATTTCCTTATTTTAATTTTCATCGTGTGTGGTTTGGTACCAAGATCTTCCTTCACATGTGACAGTTATCACACTGATGAAATATACTTGTTAATTTAAACATCAAGTCTATTTTCAGTTGCAAAGTCTCACATTTTAATCATTCAAAACATTCTGTGAAATGCTGCATATTTCTGAGAAAGTTTCACTTCTTATAGTCATTCCCAGCAGCAAGACAGCTTTGAAAATATATCAATCGTGAGCTTTCTTTCATTACCCCCCCTCCCCTTTTCTCCTCTTTATTGAAAGGCTCAGATCTGATCTTGAAATCTTGCCAAGGTGCAATGATTAATCTTTTTCTATGACATAATCTTTTTAAAATTTCAAATCTTTGCCTTCATTTTTTCTTTTTTTTTTCCTGGTGTGGATGACTGAATGAGGTTGAGGGAGCTCCAGGCTCTTTCTTCTCGCATTTGAAAAGACAAATTGGTGCGGGAGCCCAAACTTTTTGAGCTAGCTCAGGCTTCTACATTTTAATGAAAGGTAACACACTGAATGAATCTGTCACGCAGAGAACACAGGCACGCAGGTTCAAACAGAGCATATAGGACAGGCAAAAATCCTCCCCAAATCTCTCATTTCCAAAACTTTTGTGCACTTTTCATTGTATATTCATACACCATATCATGTTATATTTAAGCAATAAGCCCCGAGAGGCCATAGTTGTTAGGCACGTTGTTAAAACCCCCTTAGCTGTTGTAGAATTAGTGTAACCTACGGACTCGAGTAGGTATTGCTTTTCTAAAACCGTTACTATAAATACCTGGCAAAGTTTCATAAAGTAAAGGCACAGCAACTAGAAATATAACGAGTTATTCCTAGATAATCATTCTTCCGCCAAGACATATATTTCCTCTATCTGAATGGTTGCCAAGCAACGTCGGGAGACGCGGCTACTATCAAGTTATGGTAACGCAGTAATATAGAACGAAATGCGGTCAAGGTGTATGTTTATGCTGAATTTTACAACGGCATTGAACGCAATTCAGCCAATCACAATCAAGGACCAGAACTATCAGTTTTTAGAAATCCATATGATATATTTCATGCACCATATCAAGTGTCCTAGTATGTGACTTCACAATTCATAATTTAGATTAGGGCATTTGCATTATGAATTTAAAGTATCATTTATGTAAGTAATGAAAGTAAAAAAATATAGTTCATAAATGAGTATACAACCAAATATGCTATTAATCATATTTTGATTGCTTTCAAAGGTCCAGTAATGAAACTGATGAGTTTTACTAATCAAGTCCTTATCATTGGTTCCCATTGAGAAAAGGAATCTAAAGTGAAAAAGTTAAGTCTGTTGTTTTGGCACGGGGCAATGCATCTCCTGCCCGCACCACTTATCAGCATTATGATTTCATTACCATAATGGCCTGAGAGTATACTTCATTGAGAGGAGTGGCAGGGCCCAAGCACTGTGCACGGGGAGTGCTACTAGTGTCCAATTCATCATCTTTTCAAAGCACAAAGTCTGCTCAGATCTATTTATTCAGCATATTTGTCATGATGCAAGAAGCTGGAGAATGCAGTCACTCCGTTCTTTTTTTTTTAGGATTTAATGACCCTCCGAGGGACTCGGCCAATTCCCTCTTCTCCTCGCCCTCTGCTTCTTTCCCCCATTTTATTTATTTCATTATTATTTTATTTCTTCTTCCTCTCTCTCTCTCTCTTTTTTTCTCTTTCAGATGATATTGAATACCGAGCCCGAGATGATATGACCTCATTTCCATATGTCACAGGCCTCTAATAGGCTTGGACGTAGGACCAAGGGGTGACGAGAGGTCCTCCAAAAAACCTCACTTTGTTCACTCTCCAGTCGCAGTCTTTCTTGGCTGTCGGAGATGGGAAGAGCCGTTTTTGCCTTTTTTCCCCTCTCCTCTCCTCCCCCCTCTTTCTTCTTCCTTTTTGACAGTGAGTTAATAGAAGTGCTTTGAAGTTGGACAAGCAGCCTCTCCTGAGGACAACCTGCCTTAACTGGCTTAACTCGGGGAGCAGAGAGGGCACAGGATGGCTGCCTCCACTCTCCTCTCCTCTCCTCCACTCTCCTCTCCTCTCCTCTCCTCTCCTCTCCTCCACTCTCCTCTCCTCTCCTCCACCTCCCTCTCCTCTCCTCTCCTCCACTCTCCTCCTCTCCTCTCTCCTCTCCTCCACTCCTCCCTCTCCTCTCTCCTCTCCCTCTCCTCCACTCTCCTCTCTCTCCCTCCCCCTCCCCTCCTCCTCCGCTCTCTCTCCTCTCTCCTCTCTCCTCCCCTCCTCTCCCCACTCCCCTCCTCTCCTCTCCTCCTCCCTCCACTCTCCTCGGGCTCTGTCCTCCTCCCTCCCTCCTCTCCTCTCCTCTCCCTCCCCTCTCCCTCTCCCTCTCCTCTCCTCGGCCTCCCTCCCTCCTCCTCCCCTCCCTCCTCCCCTCAGCTCCTCTCCCCCCCTCCCTCCCTCCACTCCTCCCTCTCCTCCTCCTCCTCCCTCCTCCCTCCCTCTCCTCCTTCTCCCTCTGCTCCCCTCCTCTCCTCTCCTCTCCCCTCCTCTCCTCTCCTCCTCTCCTCCTCTCCTCCCTCTCCCTCTCTCCTCTCCTCTCCTCTCCCTCTCCTCTCTCCTCTCCTCAGCTCTGCTCCCCTCCTCTCCTCTCCTCTCCTCCACTCTCCTCTCCTCTCCTCTCCTCTCCTCTCCTCTCCTCAGCTCTGCTCCCCCTCTCCTCTCCTCTCCTCTCTCCTCTCCTCTCCTCCTCTCCTCAGCTCTCCTCTGCTCCCCTCTCCTCTCCTCTCCTCTCCTCAGCTCTGCTCCCCTCCTCCCGCTTCCTCTCTCTCCCACGTCCCGCTCCTTCCAGCATGAAACCGTTTAGGCGTCACATCGATTGACCCCCCCCTCCCACACCACACACACACACACACACACACACACCACCCTCTCTCTTGGCGCCACCCGGATGGAGATCTGCGCTGATGCTGCTGACGTTTCCCCAGAAAAAGCAAACGCCCCCCTTCTGAGCCGCTAGACGGGACGGAGAATCGCATTATTAGGACAAATTATATTGTTTAATTTTCTCTGTATCCTCATTAATCATGTGCCACGTTCATCATCTAATGAGACCTTTCCAATTTGGGTAGACACGTAGCCATATTAAAGGGTCTGCACTGCACTCTCTCAGCCAATTAAACACTATGAGAAGGAGAGAGCTGGTAACACACACGCACACACACACACACACACACACACAGAGATCCTCAACATTCAGACACCTATATTCACACAGTCTTATGCTTTCACATACACTTGCAATCACATTCACACAGAGACAGACAGACACACACACACTAAGCCACTTAAATCCCCCTGCTCTACAGCTGAGCGGCTCCGCAGCAACCTGCCCATCAGACGCACCTATGCCCGAACACACGGCCACCGTGCCACGAGTCAGCCGGATCCATCAGTGTTGCTGACAGAAAGACTCGTCTCTGGGCCTTAATTGGCGGCACTGCAGCACCCTCTCCAGCGCAGGACTACTATTCCTAAGCCCAGCGAGACCCAAGCACAACCTTCAGGAGACAGTGGAGACCCAAGCACAACCTTCAGGAGACAGTGGAGAGAGATGCAGTGTACACACAGTGAGGTGAAGCACACCGGCGCAGTGAGTTGCCTGCATCAACAGCGGCGCTCGGGGAGCAGTGAGGGGTTAGGTGCCTTGCTCTAGGGCACTTCAGCCATGCCTACTGGTCGGGGTTCGAACCGACAACCCTCCGGTTACAGGTGCAAGTGCTAACCAGTAGGCCACGGCTGCCCCGTAAAATGCGTATGAAATGCGCTTTGGGTCTGGAGGTGTCTTTGTGTGTGGTTTGGAACCAAATGTCTGAAGTCAATCTAACTAAAATGTCATTCATTAATGGAAATACCACTTCAGTTGTGCATATACTTTATTTTATCTTTGCATTTTTTAATAAACTACAGAGAAAGTCTGCCAAAATCGCACCAACCTCAATTTTATTGCATCACCAAAATTGATATAATTTCTTCTCCTTCTGTTTACATCAGCTTTTTAAAAGATAAACCATTTTTATTTCTTTATACCCCAAACACTGTTGGGATGATTGCAAAGACATTTTGGGCAAAATCCAAAATTACACATTTGTTGAACAGTACTGAGACGGTTAAAACACACTTTTAGATTTAAAGGTAAAGGTGACAAACCTTTCCATTTCCTACAGGGTTTTATCACTGACAATGATTATTTCTGAAAACTCCAGCCAAAGTGGAGATTTGGGAAAACTCATGTAGAAAGAGGTAAACAACATTTTTGTTTCAAATCTCTGATTGGCCACCTGTTTGTTCGACGTGTTCGCAACACCCTTCCTCCCCAGCTGTTTTTAGCATCGGTGTGAACAGAATTAATTTTAAAAATGAAGAAGGGGAAAATATCTATTTTTCAGAATACCCTGCTACTGTACGTATAAACGTGGTCTCAGACAGAGGGATGTGCAATCAGTTACTTGTCAGTCATCAATCAATCAATCAATCAACTCAATACTTTCAGTAATTTAGTGCTTGAGTCTTTAAATAGTTCATATTAATCTGGCATCATTTGAACTTAATGATAATGCATGGATGTGTTAAAATAATAATAAGCATCTGAACTCCTAAGGGGAAATGCTATCGGGTACCAAGGCAGAAGAGCATGCAGGGCAGACACACACTCATTTGTTGATATATGCGTGCAGTAAATAGTAAAACACAGTAACTGGCTTTTCCTAACAGTATTTGGGCTTTCAAATGATTACTCTTTTACTAAATGAGTTCTCCTTGCAGAGCCACAGTTTGTATGTGTTTTTGGTTGATGTTATCGTGATGATTTGCTGTTGATATTATTCTGTATTTAGTCTATTACTATTAGTAGTATTTTTATGTAAGCTATATGACTACTTTGAACTGTTCATTTTGTATGATAATGTTTATTAGTGTTGTTGTACGATCGTTTTAGATAAAAGTGTCTGGCCATAACCATAACCACAGTACATTATTACTTTCTATTCACATCTAATTGGTGCAGTTCATCCCCTACAAACAGTGTGATACATTTTGTGGCAGGGTCAGAAATTAGTTAGACATACCCATTTAATCAGCTCAATCAGCTCCTCATTTAATTGTTCAGTAATGCCATGGTAACTCACATCACAGACTTGTGTGTGTTTGTGTGAGCCTTAACTGCTCACTACATTGTTCGGTTGTGTTGAGGGGTATTAGTGGAGGTCTTTCTTGGGACTTGGGACTGTTTCTCTGTATTTCTCAACATTACCTGTAGTATTTACACAATAATACACTGTAATTTATTGGTAATAGTTGAGATGTTTCATGTGTAGTTTCTCTCTATTTACCTACATGTTACCTGTGGTAATAACATATATTTTGTAAGACTTAAAGGCCACAGGCCGAAATGTTGTCTCCTTTTAAATCATTGTGGCATCTAAGCTACCAGAGTGTGTGATCTCTTTCTGTATTTAGTATACGTATCCTGTGATCAGCACCTTGCCAAGTTCCTATATTCATTGAGCGTTCGCTTTCTCAACACAAATAACCTATAACCTAACCTATTAAAACCATATAGAAAACCATATAACCTATATTTGCCATATAGGTAAATACTTAGCAATTACTGTAAAATGAAGGGTTACCGAGACTCCATATTGAGTCTTCTTTTCAGACGTTTTTGAACTCACTCTTTCCTGCATTTGGGATGTGCCCCTGGGTTGTGTGGCTTCCTTTTCATTTGAATATGAACATCAACAGCTAAAATAAATCTCTAAGGGCTTCAATAGGTCACAGGATCCTACAATTCAGTGGATGTTGTCCAAACAGGAAAGTGTGGTGATATATTGCTGCTGTAATGCTGACAACTGAGTCGTGAAATATTATGACATCCATACCTTAAGGTAACTGTAAATACGTCATTGCAGACTGAATTTTGTCGCCAACACGTTCCAAACATAGACTCTGAATCATTCTGGTAAGACTTGGAAATAAAAAAGACTTTTGGGGAATTTTCAGAGAACATACTGTCAGGGGCCTCCTGTGTTTAGGTTGACATTTATTGTGGAGCAGTTTGTGTAATAGTCTAACAGACATTTTTTAAAATAGTTGTCTGTTTGTTGGTTTAATTGGGAAGAAGCAGTGTTGGCGAATAGCAAAGCAAACAGCATAAAAACTTCTGAACATGTCAGAAACGTCCAGTGATAGAAAAGTTGTCATTACAGTGTGCTCCACAACAACCCAGAGCCTGAGGTGGGTACAGGTGTCAAAAACAGCAGTGATAGGCATCATATGTATGCATGCCTGTACATAGGCTACATCTGCATACATACATACATACATACAGACAGACAGACAGACAGACAGATAGACAGACATCCTAAACACACACATACCACACACACACACACACTACATGGTGGTGCAGCTCATGTATAGCTCCTCTTTCTTTGTGTATGTAACATGTAGGGTCATTTATTAGGGCACTGCCACAGCTGTTTGGCTTTAGATTGTTTACTTGTTTATGAGTGACTGGCCTACTCCAGATGGATCCCACTCCACAAACATGTTCAGTGAATACATCTCAACTAGTGTCTTGCTAAGACAGAGAACCAAAGTCCCATTCTGAATTGTTAGCTTCAAATCAGAAAGAATGCTTACAGAGATGTCAAAAAAAACTAAAATCACAAATACAATGAAATGAGCAATTGTCACAATAACAGATTTTTCCCTTCTCAGTCTGACTATATTTTAAATGTACTCAATCACAATGTGCTGACCCTAACGTAACTTAACCAGCCTGGCAGGTTGTATACTGTAAGACTCAGAGGGGCTTTTTTTTTTTTCCTTCAGCCCGTCCTGACAAAGCGTGCAGCTTTTCACTTAAAGAGCCACTTTTAGAGGCATTAAAGCAGGCTTGTCTCTCACAGTCTATGACTATCTCCTATTTTTCTATTCAGTGTCCGGAGAGGCTAGTCTGTTGCTCCCGGCAACAGCAACTTCCACTGAATAGCACCCAAATATGAGACACAATTCAGCACTGCTTTCTGGGAGCAGGTTCTTTACTGTAGGCTAGTCAGGGGAGCAGTGGCTCTTCTGCATCCTTTGATCAATATACACCTAGAGTCTGTGTTAGCTATAACTACTGTATGTGCCTTGCTTTTGTTGGGAAACATAAAGTGAGGAGAGAAAATAAATACAATCGCATTGGCAGTGAATTCATTCTTATAGATGTCTTTTCTCATTGTTGTGACAAATAGATTAAATTTGAAAATAACTCACAGAATGGCAATAAAGGGGTCACATTTTTCACGACTGAAGCTTATATTTTAATTAGCCAAATGCCCAAAGAAACATTCCCTTCTAGATGAATTAAAAAGCCTTTGATTATGCGGTCGCTCATGTTTCTTTTACAGAATATTTTAATGTCAAAAGATACATTGCAGAGTCATAAAATATTAAGATGCCCCGGGGGGCAACGATAGCTTCCACTCAAGAAGATCAAAACATGAAATAACAGAGAAAAAGAACATGCAAGCCGAGGGGTGGCTCCTCAATCCTCTTATCTCTCTTTAGCAAAGGAACGTTCATTTGGCAAGGTCTTGTCTTCCGCACACACATCCATCATCCGAAATGTAAACACACAGCATATTAAGCACCAAATGAGTGACTCGGAGGGAGCTGAACTGAAATAAAGTTTGCATCGGGGGAAGAATAGTTAGTCATGTTTGGGTTCCTTGGCATGAGCATGTCATTGGATTTCAATGGAAGCAGATTAAAGTTGAGAGACTTAGGGGTTTAAAGTGAATGGGAATGAGTGTTGTGTTTTGTCCTTCTGCGTCATCAGAGGTGCTGATGCTGATCTGATCTGGAGGCTTTTGGTGGTGAACATCGAATAGAAATTGGAGATTAGCTCAGTTTAATTCTTCGGTTTTAGCCTTTTGCTGTTTCCTGTATAAATGATGAAGTAATGCAATGATCCTATAGATGTTTTTGTGTCAACCCACAGACAGCACATAATGCCAAACATACTTTAACTACATGTGTCATCTGTGGAATAAAAAAGACTGTGCTATTTTTGACTCTGTTTCATCTCAGATGAGATGTTTGCTCTGTGGAAAATCCTTACAGGAAGCCATAAAAGTATAGTTCATTGAAATGCATTCAAAACAAAACCAGGCTTGCCGTTCAGAAACCCCCCCCCCAGTTTGTCATATCCAAGAGCACAAATTAGCACCTCTCTATTTCACTTCTTTTCTGTTTTCCACCTCTCCATGGACTGAAAATAAGTGTCTCTCTCTCCCTCTCCCTCACTTCCTCCCTTTCTCACTCTCTCTTCATCTGTGAGCACAAATGAGCCCATCTCTCTCCTCCCTTTTTTCTCTTCCCTCTCTCTTTTCTGCCTCTCTGTAGAGCACCTGCATCCTAAACAAAAATGGAATATTTATGAAGACTATTTCCCCCTGCAGAGTGGCATGAAACTGACCTCACTGAACACCGCCTGCTGGTCCCATGGCCCCTGGTGGGGGTATGCAGTTTGGAGGGCTTAGCTCCGTCTGCAAAAATACCAAGACATTAAAGACTAATAGGCAAGTGAATTATGTATAGAAATGCAGAGTCTTTCCGAGTGAGAGGCCGGCAGTATATTTTCCGCTGAGTTCTGCTTTATATTTTTTGGTGGCCCCTCATTCTCTCTGCAGGTGGATTTATGTCTTACGTGAAGGTCTGTTTGCTGCTGCTGAAGGGGAAGCTGATTTATGTCTTACGTGAAGGTTTGTTTGCTGCTGCTGAGAGGGAAGCTGATTTATGTCTTACGTGAAGGTCTGTTTGCTGCTGCTGAGAGGGAAGCTGATTGTGGCTTAAAGGAAATCCAAGATGGAATTTATAGCCTGTAGTTTCACTCAAGTCATTGACTTGCCATTTTTATTTTGCCCTGGAATGGGGACAATAGCAAAAAAGTAAATAGACAAAAGCCGACAACAGCCACTGATGGTGGATACAGGATGGTGAGGACGGAGATTAGCATTAGAATAGGCTGGACAGGGCTGATGTTTTTAGGAGTCACTGTTACCTCAACAAGGTCAACATCAAAGATGTTATGCAGTGGAAAATTGTGAGGTCATTTTTAATACACCTTCATCATGGAGTAAAAGACAAAAGAGATTCAATAACAAAAGATGGTCCATCATCAGCTAAAGACTTTTGCCCCTTGTCTTGACTTTGAAAGAGGGCATCTGCCAGCCCCTGTTATAATCCGACTGCCCTGCACAGTGTTATCCTCTTCCCAGGTCCTTGCTGCCCTTGGCATGCATTTTAATGACTAGAACACTGGAGGACTTAACCCATGCAAAAGAGGTTTAATCAGTGAATGGCCCATGTCCTGACTAAATTCACTTGCACTCTACATACGTAATTACACATACATAAACATATTAATGCACCATTCGCTGTTATTATTAGAGCCTTCTCAAAAATCATAATGATGGAGTGGTGCCTCTCACTGCTTACAAGTAGCTTTGATTTTATTTTTATGTAGCTAAGAGTAGAAATAATATTTTAGAGACCCTCCTGGATGATTATCCTGTGCCAGTGTCTGGAAAGCAATAACTTCAAAGTAGGTATTCAACATGCCTTCACTTTGCCAGGAAGAATATGCACTGACCTCCAAACTCGCATTAACTAAGCAAACACAATGTTTAGTCGAGTGATTGTTAGCGTGGCCTTAAACACACGAGGCATCTCCCCCAAAGGACATGACACGACCACTCTGACTCAAACCTCCCAAACAGGTGATGAAATCTGGGCTTTATTTGGTCCTGTCTTCAGGGCCGGTTAATCACCTGGAATCAGTCGGAGCCCGCTTCAAAGGCACGCGGCATGGCACACTGCCCAAAGAACGCCGGACACATACAAATGCTGTGTGGTTGACCTAAAACAATATTGAAACAATGGTCACATGAAATCTTATCAAATTCTCAATCACATTGGATTAGTGTTCGCTGGTCGTGATCACAGCATGGAGGTGGGGGCACTGCACCAGTCCTTTAAAGGCTGCACAATGTTGGAAAACTTTAGGAGAGAAATGTGAATTTTATTTTCATTGAAAATGACAGTTTGGGGGCATCTATCCTTATATGTCCTTGTCAGTTAATTACTGGGGATTCTTCTGTTGTTTAAATGCTGTCCACGGCAACTCTGAAATAGAGAAAAAGGGACAGTAAAAGATCTCCAAACATATTGTGCCTTGAACAAACATTTTTGCACATTATGTACATACATTAACTGTGAGGCTGTCGACAACTCTCTCGCTTGAAAGAGAAGATTTTTTTTAATTTAAATACAAAAATGTTATTTTAAGGAATAAATTACTCCATAGTCATGACTTGACAAGATACACTTTATGCTGACATGATGCACTACAACATCAATGAATATGCTGAATACATTAAAATGAGAGTTTTATGAGAGTACCACCTAATTGACTATATGTCCTTTTTAAAATCTAAGTATATACATATTGAACACAGTGTCCTCTAATCTAACTATGTGTCTGCCTGTGTACAACAGTGCACTTACCTACAGTATGTAACACAACCAAACGAGCTAACGCTATGGGTGATTTAAATGGAGATCCCCACCTCCCCTTGGCACTTGACACCCTGGAGGGAGGAGTGCTGATTAAAAGCTCCAGTGGGTGCAGCTGATGAATCAATGCTATTTGTCTTAGCTGCCACAGGCTGACAGCTGCCAATGCAGCCAGAGCGGCATCCGGCGTCAAGCAGCCGTGCTCCAAGAGAGGCCCAGGAAATGCTGATCGGAGATGCAGTGCAGATTTAATCGATGTGCCTTTGAGGGGCCATGGGTATCTGCCCATGATAAGAATCCCAAAGTAAGTAAGCTAACGGCTTTTCCCCTTGCCTGGGGTGTGACCTGCGGAAGGAGGGAAGGAGCGGATTCAGCACAAAGTGATTAATTATGGTCCCGGACATCTAAAACCATCCAAACCGTGCTACCTCATAAATACTGTATATCAGTGGCAGCAGCATGTTTAGCGATGCATGGGAGGGATGTGGCCCAGGATGACCCTGATGCAGTGGTTTAACCTGAGATACAGTAGCTGCTGATCGTGGAGTTGATAGCAGAGACACAACTGGAAGCACACCCAGTGCTTTGTGGGTATATTGGGGTAGGTTCTCTAGTCAGAGTGTCTCTTAGCGTTTTATGAGCACTTAAAAGCTTGAAAGGCAAGGCTTTCTAAAGTTGTTTATTTGTGAGTGGCTAAAAGTTTAGTGAGTTAAAAGAAGATATAACATCCCTTCAGTATAATTGCAGCAATCATGCTATATATGTGATGTATACAGTATGATTGATCCACGTTTTGTGTACTTGGTGCAAATTGCATGAGGTAGAGTAGAGTACACTAATTTTGCTATGCGGGAGCATAGGAATTTTGGACCCATATAACATACCTGGCTTTGTGGTATTTTCTCCCCTGCCCACACTCACAATATTGGAAGGCTGACCAGGACAGTCACTGATTAGTGGCCAGTTTAGATTAGCCACCAGTGTTTTATGGCTAATTCCTCATTAGCATGAAGGGTAAAGTGGCCACTTGCTTAAATCAATACATTAGGCTACATGCACGTCTATCTTTATAGACTCGGCTCTGTGGTTGGTAGTGGGACAGTATCATGGCCTCAAGTGGTTAGAATGTCTCCGGCCGTGTGTAGTGGCCACTTCAGATGTTTCTGGAAATTACATTGTAAAAGCACTGGACAGAAATGAGGGCTGTGATGGGAGAGGAGTCTATCATCAGACATTCTGATGACTTCAGTATCTTAAACTGTTGCTAAAATCTTAAAGGGACTCTGTCCCAGACATGGATTAACCCCTGTCCCAGACTAAAAGAGAACTTCAATGAAGATTGCCCTTGAAAAATAACTTTTAGTCTAGAACTAGGCTTTATGTCTGGAGGAGTTGGGGGGGTATGTGTGTGTGTGTGTGTGTGACCCAAGCACTAGAGTAGGAAAGGACAGTCAAGAGACAGCAAAGAAGGCTCAGGAGGAACACACCCATGACTGCCAGCAACACCAATACCATGTTTACATGCCCCACATGCAATAGAACCTGTGGATCCAGGATAGGACTATTCAGAAAACTCACCGTTAAAAGACAGAAGTGGACGTCATCATGGGATTCGATGGACAACCACAAGCAAGAGCAAGTGTGTGTGTGTGTGTGTGTGTGTGGTTCCTGTTCTGGTTGCTCTTGCAGCTCTTGCTGGAGGACGGCTCTAGCGGATGTGTAAGAATACTCCACTGACCATGAAGCTGTGTTTTTCCTGATGAAAGAGGAAACAGTGGGGGGGCCCTCTCAGTACAGTCTCCAGATGAGGAGAATCAATCTGTTGTGGAGCGCCGAGCTCCAGGTGGCTGGCTTCACACCACAACACCAGATGGCTTGCGGCTTTGCAGTTTACCAATCTCATCGCATGTTTGGCTTGAGACTTGCCCGCTGGTGGTGGTGGTGGTGGTGGTGGTGTTGGTGGTGGTGGTAGCGCCCGGAGAAAAGCAGAGAGGCGTTTGACAGGCTCGTCGGTGGGAGGCGACGACTGGCAGTGACTGGCGTGAAGCGAATGGAACACGGAACGCTCGAGCAAACAGTCCTGTGGAGCGCCGGTGCTCAGGGGGTCCGAAATGGAGGTCACACACACACACACACACACATACGCACACAAACTGGCCCTGACAGACTGTTTCTTGTCTTCTCAAACGTGGCAGACCGGCAGAAGAGTAGGTAGGGAGGGGTGGAGGGAGCTAGAGGTGGAGAGAGAGAGGGGGAGAGAGGGTGGTGGGAGAGAGAGAGAGAGGTGGAGGTTTAGAGGGGGAGAGAGGGGTGGAGGGAGAGAGAGAGAGGTGGAAAGAGAGGGGGGAAGAGAAGAGTGGAGGGATAGAGCAAGAGAGGGGTGGAAGGAGAAAGATGGAGAGGGGGAAGGAGAGATGGAGGGAGAAAGTGAGATGGAGAGAAGGGTGGAGGGAGAGAAGGAGGGAGGTGTGCAGGGCGCCCTGAGGTGGCTGAGGAGACACTTAGCCGCTCAAACTTTGCCCAAAAGTAGGTCAGAGATGCTAGTGTTCAGACCCCAGACAAGGTGTGCACACGGTGAACGGGCTTAGCCACGGAGACACCACAGGTGCCGTGACACACCATATAGAGACTGGCTGATAACATCATCCTCAGACCTGACAGCAAGGAGGGCAGGAGGTCTCACAAAACACAACTCTTTGTTTTTTTGATCATTATTGCAGCTCATGTAGGTCACAGTGGGTCATCGGGGGATTTGGTGGAGGCAATAATTATTTCACTGGAAACCGGCCTACTTAAATGTGGATATCATGTTTGGTACATATTGCAATCAGGAAAAAACAATATTGTGATGTTGTGAACTTCAGCAGTAGCCTGGCCTTGGCCTGTCTACGTACTTCCGGTCGATTTCTTTTCCCTACAGTACTCCGTCTGGAATAGGTTGATTCACGCTCGTTTACTTCGGCAGTTGGGCAGCCAACCAACCAGCGAACAGTGGGCGTCCCTGAGGCGATTACGTTTAGGCATGGTGTTTCAATTACTCGTCCCGCCCTGAAGCAGATCGCTTGGAATACATCAGCGTGGGGGAGCGAAAAGGACTTATACTTATGAAAATCTTTGAGCAAATGTAAATAATAGTCTAGCCTATTAACAGGAGTGTCATAAACGAAGTCACAGTGGAGTAGGATGTTATATCGTCAGCTAAACTTTAGTCATAGATTTTGTCACCTGAAATAGGCTACGAACGTACCCGAGTCAAACTGTAGTTTAGTAGGCTACATGGTAGGGTCAAAATCGCTTTTTTTCAAACACTAAGAAGGCTCGACATAACTTGAAACTTTGATCGAAGCATCATCAGTGTCTCTAAATATGAACTAAATATGAACATTGTTCGTGTATACATAGTTTACTAAAAAGAAAGATTTTGGACAACTCACTCCTTGCAAGATGGCAAGATGGCAGCGAGCAGAAAAAACAAGTGAGTTGTTCAAAACCTCTCTTTTAGTAAACTCTGTGTACACCAACAATGTTCTCAATGCTCGAGTTCATGTGTAGAGACACTGATGATACTTCGATCAAAGTTTCATGTTGTGTCGAGCCTTCATAGTATTTGAAAAATAGCGATTTTGACGTGATTGTATCAAAAAAGTAGCCCTATAGGAATCCCATTCAAAAGGTCATTTCACCCGAAAACGACAATGCATACAAGCTTAAAAGTGACGCTTTGGATGTACTTATGCATTTATATGAAAGTTTGACTTGGGTACATTCACAAAACACTATATGATGCATTTTGGCGAGAGTTACGCAGATGAAACGTGTGATTGTTTGCTGATAAGATGCACCCGTGCTTGTTATGGGCGTGCTGCAGAGAAACTTCTCTGTATGACGAAACGCCGGTTGTTAGTGATTGGTTCAAAGCGGTTCAAAGGAACTCCAATGATTTTAAACCTCAAACTGTGCCCTCCCACCCGGAAATAAACAAACGCCTATGGATCTAGGCCAGACTCTCTGCGAAATCAGAGAGTCTGGTTTCCAGGCTACTTCAGCAGTGAAGCAGTGAAAGATTGGACCATCTCATCTCATGGTTTTTAATTGAAAAATCGGGAAAACTTCATGATGAAAGCCTGATGAAAGCATACCTATTTGAGGGTGTACATATCAGTAATGCTGGCAGGTTGAAAATAGAGCAATTCAAATGAATTTTCTCCCACTGAAGAACTGCATGAATTGTAGATGAATTGGCTTCCCAAATGGGCCATCCTTTGAAGACATTCATTAACATACATTCTAAATTAAATTTCAATTAAAATGTTCTTCCTCACAGGTAATAGACTGTTGCAGAATGTCTCTCAGTTAATAATAATAAAAAAAAACACTGAATCAAATTACTTTGGTAATCTGAACTATTAGTGTCTTTGCTGATGTAACTTAAACTAAACTTACTACCTATTTTTCTATGGACCAAAGTTTTGTTTACTTTGTATGTATGTAAATAAAAGCTTCCAAATGGCCTCATTTAGACAGCCTATTTACAATTCAAATGCAAAAACTTCAATTGGGTGAGAAAAAAAAATATTTGCATGTAAACATATTTATGTTTTCATGTATTGACAAAAGTATGTTCATTCTGGAAATTTTAATTAATTAGGCTCTTTGTTCATTTATTTTCTAGTCCATTTCTTTTCAAGTCTTTATAACATATTTGTGACAGTTCTATCATCATTTTGGAACTATGGCTTCCAGTTTAATTATGATTGCTCAGTCTGACAATAATCCAGCCAACATATTCACTGCAAAATTATGTCACAAAGCGCTTTTCTGTGCTCTTCTACAAGTTATGTAGCCTATAGTATTTTGATAGTTTTCCCATTTGGTTCTTCATTCTTTCTTTGATACATTCTGGTAGGTCAGTGCCTATGAAAGTTGCTTTTCCCAGAAGTACTTCATGGAAGCATTACATGACCAAAACACTAAGGGCTCTATCTTGGGAATCTAAAATGCAGCGCAAAGCGTATTCTTATCACGACCCAAAGCTTATTCCTATCTTACACTAAAATTTTTCGCCATGCGCTTTATTAAACAATGAGCCCAGGGGTGTGGCAATTGACGACATAAGGTGTGGTCTGGCTGGCGCATTATCTAAAAATCGCTATCTTACACCATCTAAAAAGCATTACGCCATTGACCAAGAAAAACCTGGTCTATGGCGAAAGGTGCATATGAAGCACAGCTGAAGATGTACTGTAATGAGATGTAAGCAGCAACTCCTCTGCAGGATAAATGTCCTTAGGTTTTTTATTCAGACATTCGAATATTATTGGGGTAAGTGTTGCTTGTTTCAGGCTATGTTTTCAATGGTAATCTACTGTCAATAGTGTAAGTAATTAACCGTGTATAACTGTTTTGTTGTTGACTATGACACCACGATGAAGTTAGTTTCACTTTGCCGTGTATAACTGTTTTGTCATTCAAAACGGTCTCGCGTGCAAACAGATTCCTTCAAATGCACCGGTGACCATCAAAATACCAATGTGCTGTTTGAAGTCCCACTGCTTGCTGTTAAAGGGAATGATAGCTGTCATTCTCATTGGTTTAAAGGATGTTACGCCCAAAACACACCCATGACTGATTAAGAAACATAAGACCAACCTTTTTGCAAGCGCCCAACATTTGATAACAAAACCACCCCGAATGTGGACTGGACACACCCCTAAATGTATTTAAGTTTTTCGCTACTGACCATGCATTTCAAATCGCCAAGATAGGGCCCAAAAGCTGGGATACTGTATGCAGTTTGCAGCTGTGCATCATAAAGTAAATATAATCCAAATTCAAAGAAGAAACCCAGGGGACATTCTGTCCTCAAGTAATGTAATGATGGTCACAATGCCTGGAGTCATGTTATATATTAAATCTTCGGTCACACTTTACTTGACGGGTGAGTTCATAACACATTCATAGCACCTGTCATAAGCTACATATAAGGCATTCATGACTGTTGGACCATAGACTTTTATTTTGACAAGTTGCCGTCGTTCTGTCTTCTACATTCATGAAAGGTTTGGTATGAATATTGAGTCATGTCTCATGAAACAGTCATGAATGCTTTATGTGCAGTTTATGACAGCTGCTATGAATGTGTTATGAACTCACCCGTCAAGTAAAGTGTTACCAAATCTTCCCACAGGAGCAGGTAGTTACAGTGATAAAACATTGATACAATAGTAAACGATAAAAAATCTTTGAGAGACCATTAATACATCACCCAGGACTGTGAGTCCAACACCAGGAGTTACAGCAACAATAAAGAAAATGTGGAAAAGGAAATATTACATGCAGGAGTGTGAACCCTTTTTGTGGCCATTATTCTATAATTAAAACTACAGTGTTTGAACACATGTGCCCAGAAAGCCTCCTATGCCAGGCTCATGAAACAACTTGGTCAGCCGTACCTTTATACCAATCTGCCGCCTTTCTATGTCAGAAGCCTCTCATAGGCATAGGAAGGAGCTCGGCCTCCAATGTGTCAATCAAGCAAGCACAGGTGGACAGATGGAAAAGGAAACCACACACAGAGGCTGATGCTAAAAAGATGATGTACTGCGCTAAACAACATATATATAAAAAAAAGTGTAAGGGTGTTAGACTGACAAAACAAATAAACAGGCAAGGGGCAACCAGGGGCTGCATATCTAGTCCGTAATCAAGCAAGGACACACATGATTGGGATGGGCACAGCACAGAGGAAGTGGTGGGGAGAGCAAGGCTGAGAGGTTGGTTCACATCACTCCAGCTTGATTAGCCAGTTTGGCTACTGCAGCTTTAACTTCTACAATAAGTTTGAATGTGCCTCCAGACAGTACGCAGTGCAAAGGCGAAGCCATGTTGTTTGCACATTGACAGAAAACTCATTGAGAGGGCGCAAAACGGGCAAACAAAAGTCAGGGATCTGTAAACTCTCTCTCTCTCTCTCTCTCTCTGTCTTTCTTTCACTCAACCCGGTGTCAGGGGCTCCTGTCTTTGATGAAGCCATCTCTCTCTCTCTCTCTCTCTCTCTCTCTGCCCCCGTGTTGATGAGACCCCTGTCGCAGTGCTGGCGGCACTGAGGCGCTGCAGATTGCTTCTTAAAGGAGCTAAATAAACATAGGCTGCCCAGGCACCGGGGGAATCGACGCAAGCGTTGGCACAGAGCTGAAGACAAAGGGGTTGGAGTGGGGAGAGAGGAGAGAGAAGAGGAGAGGAGAGGAGAGGAGAGTAAAGAAGTCTGACAGTAAGAGAAGAAATGACTTGACATCAAAAAGCCCCCTCGCATCTCTGACATTCCCCCAGATGAAAAAGAACAAAAGCGTCGCGCTATGCCGCGAGGCTGTTCATTAGGCGCCGGGATTGTGTGTGTGTGTGTGTAGTACACTCTCTGACTTCAGTTTGTTACCAAACTCTTCACACAATAGTATGTTGTCTCCGTGGCAACTCAATCAAAAAAGAAAATGTTCCCCGTTCCTGAAG
>NC_063190.1:12779717-12844717 GCF_017589495.1 Alosa alosa | reverse complement strand
AAATTGCACTACAAGTGAATATATGAATACATAAGACAATCATTTTCTAAAGAAAAGAAGTTATGGAGATGCGCGGTTGTTGTTGTTGTAGCTGAATAGAATGCTAACATCAGTGGAGAATCAAGGTGTATTTCAAATTATTAAGGAACATGTTTGCAATGGTAAGGTAGGATACTCCATGAAATTTTACAATGTTTGAAATCCTCCTATCCTGGTCTGTTTGGCTACCATGGCTTTGGCTCAACATAATCTTGTCTCCATATGTAATGTGACAACATATTAAGTTTATTTTCAACACTTCTCAGCTCAGTCATTTGCAGTTCGTCTCACTTTAGGAAAAGGGTAATGACGGATGACTAAGATGTCTGCTGGAGGCTTCGTCAAAGTACACATAACCAAAAGACCTGCAGTGTGTAGTTTACACAAAGTTTCTACACAAAGTGAAATTGCCAAAGGGACTTTTTTTTAGTATCACTTTATACCACTCTCCCTTTGAGTTGTGGAAAACATTAAAAAGTGTTTGTTTGAGAGAGTAACTGCTGTGTGCTGTCAGAAAATATTTCAACCAAAAATACATTTTTAAGCATCCTCATAATTATGCTTCTTAATTTGTTCGCATGCAGATTTGACAGCGTGAGATGAAGGCTTGCGGGTGCCCCATAACATAGCGCGCTGTAGCGTTAACCTTAGCGTGCCATCTGCGTCTGCGTCTGCGTCTGCGCGGTTCAGTGGCTCTCTGAACGTGGCCTGTGCTCCGGCTCCTGCTCCCGCTCACGGCCTCCGTCCCGCCTCCGTTATCCCATAAGCTTGATTTCCACTGCTGTCACCCCCCTTCAGCTAAGCCCTAAGATAGAAGCCCAATCACTCAATAATGAATGAAGCAATTAGCTGAGATTATTAAGTGCTTTGTGAGGCCTCACTCTGCCAATTCATCACAAGCGCACATTCGATTTATCAGGCTCTGGAGACCGCCGGCTGATGATATTCATATTTATGCCCCCGTTTTTTTTTTTTTCTTTTCAGTGCTTCCTCCCAGCAAACACTCGCCTGAAGGGGAGGGGGAAAAAGTGGAAGATTGACCAAGGTCACTTTCCCACAGAAAACACAAAGCTGGACGATGAAAGAGTTTTGGGGGATGAGTCAAAAAGAGGCACTTGCGGGCTATTCAGTCACGTAACGTTATTTTCCGGGGGTACAAAGGCAAACGCGTGGCAGTTGGCGAGCAGAAGGTCTTTGGTGGAGTTAATCTGTATGGATGGTATGAAAGCGTTGAATGAGTAATGACGCGCAGGCACTGGCAGGTCTTGACACAGATGGATGTGTGTTATTGTCGTTGCATAGTTTAGGTCAATGAGAATTGATTCAGAGTAGCGAGACTTGCCTCGATTCCTTTCCATTTTTATATCATCCAAACACTTGATGGAAACAAAAAATTGCTCAATGTCATTTTTATCGTTATTATTTTTATTTGTGATGATAATGCTTGCTCCTCATACATGACAGTGGAAAGAAAAAAGCAGGTTACTGGTGGGTTTGTCGACTAAACAAAAATAACCAGAAGATGAGGTGGCAAGCGTGGTCTGACCACATCAATTAATCAAGGGTTGGTGTCTTGCCCAGACACATCACACTAATCACTCCAGTGGCCGTCTGTCTGTGCCTTGGCCCTTTCCTCTGCTTTATCGATCTCTCTCTAATGCCGCTTAGAGAACTTTAAATTTGACACTTGAACATTTCAAATGTCAAAGCGTTCCTTGCATAAATGAAAAGCAATTTGTGAGGGGGGGATCGAAACGGAATGTCATAGAGGCTAAATGGCTGGTTGTTGACACAATGGCGCGGCCCGTGACATTTAGCATGAATGCTGCTCGACTATAATTGCTCTCAGAAGTTGCACAGTCACCAATTTGTACTCAAACTATTAAGATGATGGAAAAAATGAGAAATTACTGTGAAATTGATGTTGTGAATGTGTGTTATTATTAAAATCCATTTTTAATCAAATGCAGGACATGTAAGACTCGGAGAAGAATCAAAGTGAGAGAAATCAAAGTGAGAGAAAAAAGAGTTATTCATAAAACAAACAGAAGTGAGAGAGTATTCCATCCGCTTCCAAGTTGCTGTTTACAGCGTATTTACACTGTGCTCTATATCCATCATCAGCTCGGAGCCGGCCAAGTCTGCGCTCTATCTGGCGCGGATTTGGCCCAGGTCTTTACAGGTCCTCTGGCTGATCAGGGCCAGAGCTGTTCCCAAGTCGGTTACGGTATCTGGGCAAGGTTCCCACCTCATTTCCTTCCATCTGTTTTCTATACATCACAATGGAGGGCGGATGGTTCTTGTCAGATGCATCAGATCAGGCTCTTTCAGCCCTGCACTACTTCAGGCCATATTCACTGCAGGGACTTTTATTATTATTTCAAAAGAATAAGCTACTAGCTTATTTAGGAACTTTCTGAGCAACTTGTGTGGTTTTAAATGAAAGATTCACAAAATGGCTGAGTGTGTCTGACTGACATTTTAGAGACAGGATTTAGTAAGTAAGCTGGCATTACATGCAGTCTTATGTTAAGCAAGCCAGAACAAGGTACACCAAAATTGTGTGATTACTTGCCATAAATTGTTTCTTTGATTTGTATTTTATGAACACGATTTGAAGAGTGTGGGGCTAGAAAATTAGAACCATGGATCTATAAAATGACCTAGCCAGATAATCATGAGATTATAAGATATCATAATCTCATTTGCAATTTTCTTTGTGTATATGGATAAGGTGGAAGTACAATATAATACATCGAAAAGAACTCTGAAGTTCTCAGAAGTTTCTGGAAGAGTTCAACTTCTAAAGAGGAAAATCTTTTGAGAAATGCCCTATAGGGGCTTTCACATCCACACACACACACACACACACACAGAGAATCATTTTGATGGACAGGCATTGCTTGTCAGGATTTGGGCAGGGGCCTTGGGGAGTGTCTGGGACTGACTGGGACTTGAAACAATCTGGTGAAAACTACAGAGACACAGGCAACCAACCAATGCAAAGTCCTTTCAAACTATATTTCTAAATAGAATCTATAGCGAAATAGCGAAAACGTCTTAAAGTGTGTGTGTGTGTGTGTGTGTGTGTGTGTGTGTGTGTGTGTGTGTGTGTATCTGTTTGTATCAGTGTGTTTGGTAACACTTTATAATAACTACACACAATTCATCATTTATTAAGCCTTTTGTTACTTACAGTATTAGTTAATGGTTTGTTCATCATTAGTAATTTCCTGTTCATACATAATTTATCATCAGTAAAGCATTTGTTAACACATTTATAAATGGTTTGTTCATAGTAAATAAGCCTACCAAAAAAATATGTTTGTAAGTACATGATTTATACTTAATAAGTAATTAAACAACCACTTATAAATGAAATCATTTTCTTATTATAAACCAGTTGCAAACTATTACAAAATACTTTGTTCATCATTTGTAAAGCATTGTTCCTATGTTAATTCTCATAAATAAAGTATTTGTACACACAGTTATAAATGGTTTGTTCATAGTAAATAAGCATATATCTAAAATATGTTTATGAATTATGCAATAATATTCTGTTGATCAAGTAATATTTCCATTATTTAACAGGTGTTACATACACATGCACTAATGATTAGTTGGTGGTGAGGATACATATTTTATAAACCACATCCTAATACTATAATTCATGATTAACTCGGGAGTTACAAGTGGTTAGTTAATGATATTTTGTGAGCTTATCTAAAGTGAGGACTTTCTATGCCTTGCAACACATTTTCAAATGAGTTGTAAAGATTACATTCACATTCATTCATTTAGCAGACAAGCAACATACACATGTCAATTAAATTGAAGGCCATTGACATTGAACAGTGAAAGCCAGGAATCGAACTTTTCAGGCTACTGCATGCTAGTCCAGCTCCTTATCCACTACACTACCTTGGCCGAGACAGAAACCCCTACAACTATGCAAGAGTTTCTGTTTTCTTCTACTACACACTGTTAAGCATTTATTAAACATCTGTAAACTATTAGTAAATGCTGTATTCTTCGTTTGTAAAGCATTATTCCTACATTAATTCTCATCTGTAAATCATGTTTACACACAGTTAAAATGGTTTGTTAGTAAACATGCATATCTATATTATATTTTTGAATTGACTGTTGTAATACTACTGGGCAGAGGTAGTGTAGTGGATAGGGAGCTGGGTTAACATGCAGTAACCCATAAAGTTGGGGGTTCAAGCCCCGGCGTCCACCAATGTGGCCTTGCCCTTTAATTTCATTGACATGTGTATGTCGCTTTGGGTGAAAGTTTTGAGAGAGAAACTTTATAACACATTTGTAAATGTGTTGCAAGGCATAAAAGGTCCTCACTTTAGATGAGCTCACAAAATATTATTAACTAACCACTTGTAACTCCTGAGTTAATTTTTAATTATAGTATTAGGAAGTGGTTTATAAAATATGTATCCTCAACCTAACTAATCATTAGTGCATGTGTATGTAACAACTGTTAAATAATGGAAATATTACTTAATCAAAAACATATTATTGCATCATTTATTAAGTATTAACAATAATGTATAAACATATATTAGATATATTTACTATGAACAAACTATTTATAACTGTGTGAACAAATGATTTACTGATGATAAATTATGTATGAACAAGAAATTACTAATGATGAACAAACCATTAACTAATAAGTAACAAAGGCTTAATAAATGATGAATTGTGTGTAGTAATTATAAAGTGTTTCCGTGCGTTTCACAGATTCACAAATTAAGCTTATAATGCTTTATCTTGCCAGATATGCTAGCGGGAGCTTGTTACTCTTTCCCCAAGACCCTGTTGTCATCCATTACATATGTTCAGCACTTACCACACCTGTATGTCTGTGTGCAGCGCGTGGAAGATCAGCAGGCCCTGCAGTATTCTCTCACCCTGCTTTAGGGCCTCCCTGGAGCTCCCTTAAGGCCCAAGGCAGCCACCTCTCAAACTGCTCTTCCTGCCTGATGACCCTGCATGTATGTGAGAGAGAAGCACACACACATAAACAGAGACACAGATAGACACATACACATACACAGAAAGACAAAGACGAAGAACACACACACTCTCTCTATCTCACACACACACAAACACACACACACACACACACACACACACACACACACACACACACACACACCACTATGCGATGCATAAGCACAAGCAACACACACACACACACACACACACACACACACACACAAAGAGATGCATAAGCACAAGCAACACACACTTACACTGCACGATGCCCTAGATAAATCCTGTAAAACAGGGGGGGGAGATGCTATATCAACTCTGTCTTTCTCCACTGACACAAAGCACAGATATGGATGTGGTAACTATGACAATATGCAGCAATGTCACAAGAGACTGCCGGGTTTTGTCAGATTAGACTTGCTAGGGTGTCTGATTCCGCCTGTCTCTTTCAGCACAGAGGAAATAAGCCTCTCTCCCACAATCTTTGATTTTCCGATATTGTTTTTGTTTATGAATAGGAGTGTACCATTTTTTACTGAAGATGTTCATAAGTCCATAAGTATTGCCATGGTTTGATATTGTGTGCATACAATATGTATGTATTTTAACCCTTATTTGGTTTATATTTTTGTTATTAGTGAGCTTTGTGGTCATTGTACTTGCATTGCACAGTGTAACAACAGTAGCATGAAGAATGATAACATTGGCGATCATTATCAGGGTGGTTTTGAATGATAGAAAATGTTAGAAACACTGACAGCCAATCAGAATGCATAACATTATAGACATTACATTAATGAACCGAATTAATACTCCTGAAATGTTCTCCTTATTGTCGGTCGGCGTGGTCACTCACAGTTGCCTTTTCAGTTAGCAGAGTGTTATACTGTTCCATCATGAAGGTTTACAATCTGTAAATGTAACTCTCAGAGCACCAATGTCTTCTCAACCCCTGAAGTCACCTCATGTTGCAGAACTCAATGACAAGCTATTAATGTCCATTGTAAACAGAAGGTGACAGTAACCTTTAATTATTTATACAGTAAACAGAGCACTCACTTTGGAGTTGATCCTGTGTACTGAAACTCAAACATCAACAATCCATTTGCTAGCCTCTCTTTAGGGATTGTGGTTTCATAAGCTGTCGGCAGCTGTGATGCATCTGTGGTATAGGGACTCTGGGAGAGATTCTATTGTTACTTCAATCAATATGGGTACTGCTAGCCACAAGAACACTAGCTTTACGTTGTTTATTGTTCTTTGTTTGTATTTCACTCGGAGGAACATTACATTAGTCTTGGCCTCTGTGCGTTGTTCATGGCTCCCCAGATGAAAAGGAACATGGATTTAGGGTTTAGCTCTCATGTGGGTACGACTGTTGAGTCAGTGCAATTTCACTGCTTTTACTCAAACAACACAACTGTAAGGTATGGATGGCTGTGGCTATAGGATTGTGGGGATGCACATCCTTTCACAGGGCGATGCTGAGGCAGCACAACCTCCACTATGGGAGACATGTCCACTCTGTGGAGGGAATGGGAGATGATAAGAGGTGAAGGGACTGCCATGGGTCCTGCTGGAGAGTCCTTCAGACCAGTCGAGCATGTATTAATCTCCACTGCTTTTTGTCTTGGGTCCCTAAATAAAACTTCATCTGCAAATGATGACAGAGCTGGTCTGTGATGGCTCCAAGAATGAAGTGGACACCACAGTAGATGGGCAATATCTGTCAAACACAGAGATATTTTGAAATCACATAGGGAGAGAGAGGTTATACGTTGGATATACATTATACGTTATACAAATCGAGTGTTAATAGGAGGCCTTAAGTAATATTCTTTTGGCGGTCAAGTACACCTACACACTCTGAATTCACCTTGATTTTCTGTGATACACTGCACATTAGACACCAATTAATATGCATTATGGGGTCCTTGGCTTAGAAATGTATAGTGTTCTTCTTACTCTAACATCTTCCTCAGTCTATCAACTCAATATTCTCTGTATAATCCCTAAGATGAAAACAGAGGTTTGTGCTCAACAGTGGAGAGTGGGAAAGTCTTAAGGATGAACTGGCTAAGTGACATATTTAACACATTTCACATGGCCATTAACTTAATGTGGACTATATAAAAATGCCTCTGGCATGGCTGAGACACACTTCTCTTTATCTTGCTTTTACACTGTTTTTCTTTTCTGTGGGTTTACGACGGACCCTGCTGCTTAACCCCACCAGTCTTTCAACGCCATGCCTGGCAGGACCAAATCACGGATCTGACTCCGATACGTCCCTCAGAGCAGGCCGCTAATAATGCCTGTCGACGCATCGCAGATGGTGTTCACTAATGTGCAAGCCAACGATACAGTCTCCGTTCTGCGCGCATGCACGCTCCAATTTAACCGAGTGATGACAATCTCTTCCCACCTCTTCTTTAACACATCCGTGGCAGACCCGTGTGGCGCCTTTCTTTTATTTTGCCGTAATCCATAAGCCGACTGCTCTGTGACTGCCTGTCAGCGTTTAAATCCGGGCTGTCAGGCCTGTTTTGGGATGTGCTAGCACACACACACACACACACACACACACACACACACACACACACACACACACACACACACACAAACAACCCCCTACCTGAGCACGCTGGACCATGTGACAAGCGACACTTTCATCACCAGAACCTCTGAGCTGCATCCACCCGCCGCATTGCGTTTGCTGTCAACGTCAATGACACACACACACACACATATATGTTCTCTATATGTCTCCCTCTCTCACACTCACTCACACTCACACACACATACACACACACATATACAGACCCACATATTGGTTGCTCTATCACACGGATCATTGAATATGTATGCTTCAGTGGTCATGACGCTGCCCTCTCTCGCAGGTGCTGTTGAAGGCCTCGCTCATGGCTTCTGCTCCAGCGTGTGTAGGTTCCGTTTTCCCTGTGACAGCGACATGTGTCACATCATATATCGCAGGAGTTGAAGCGTGTTCTGAGGTTGTTTTATGCCGTGCGATTCTGTATGTGCAACAAAGGCCCCACAGCTCAGGGGAAAAGCCATGTATGCGCACTCGTGCTGGATAGAGCAGCTAGCTGTGGGAGAGAACCAGCTGAGCTCTGCCACGGAGCCTTTCACAGAATCAGCTATTCTCTGTGTTGACAAAGACAATGCATGGTCAAAAATTCAGGCTTTCTAATAAGAAATGGAGGATTTGAAGACAATGCAGAGCCTTCTGTAGGGCCCTTATTTACAGCAAATGGGCAACGGGCAAAGTCAAGCAATGAGTCAAGCAATGAGTGCCTTGTGCATCAATTATAGCTATTGTGGCATGTGAGAGAATTGAGCTGACACATGATGTTTGTGCTTAGAATCTTACTCTTATCATGGTATAAATTTGCAAATAGATTGCCTAGCTATTAGTTTTAATGGTTAGATTTTTTACTTTGCACTTTGCCTGTTATTAAAATTTGGGCCAATGCTTATGTCTAAGAACAGGTGCTTTTCAACACTTGAGCTCACTTAGTATGCATTGATTCAACATTGCTTTATTTGTTTTCTAGACATCCACAAGGAATTCCACATACATACAGTACATGCATAATCTTGTTATGCCGCAGCTCTTTTAGTAATTTTGCAATTTGCCTGAAGTGCATGCATGGCATGTAATTATGTTTGTGAGTAAAACATACAATTTTAACCTAAATTAAATAGATGAGATGTGTCAGATAAGAATTTTATACAGCTGCTGTGCTTTTTGCATGATATTTCTGTGAATTCCCTGAGACATACCTTGAAGCCTCACCGGCGAGGATGACTGCTTCTCACACAGATCTTGGTCCACTCTGAAACGAGGATAGAACCGGCATTGGCAGCGTCTGCTCATTATGCCCAGCTCCTGATCCTCATTAGTGTCCTCGCAACCTTTTCAGCCAGGCAGGCACAGCCTTAGCCCAGCACTTTCAATACATGGACTGACCTCTCTGGCATTTATGAGATTGAGGAGACATTTCAACCGCCCTCTACACACACACACACACACACACACACACACATAATTCTGCACACACACACACACAATTTTGCACACACACAACCGTCTGTACGCTTGGGCCTCTCTGTTAGTCAAGGCCCAGGCTTGCCAGTGGCACTCTGTGTCATAGAGGAGGTTCGATAATATGGAGGTGAAAAACGAGAGAGGGAGAACGAGAGAGAAAACGAGGGAGAGATAGCGAGGAAGAGGAAGAAAGGGGCAGGGTGCTTCATTAAAATCATGAGTTACGCACGAGAATAACATCGGCGGCGCCACGCCGGGACAAACAGAGACGCAAGGTGATACAACAGATCCCATTCTAGATGTCCTTTCGCTCTCATCCCGCAGGATTAACAGGCAAATCATTCCCATCAGCGTGACAAATGATGTGCTGCTCAGCGCAATGCTCTCTCTCTCTCTCTCTCTCTGTCTCTCTCCTCCACCACTTTCTCTATTCAGTCTATTCAAACCGCCTCTCCTCGGCCCCTCAGCACCACACGTTCGCCATTCACGTTAGAGTGGACGGCGATCCATTCCAATTACCACTGACGGCCGACGGCCGCTGCGCTCTCGCCGGCCCAGCCGTCTCCGTCCTTGGACCCCAGCGCGCTGTGCTCTGAATCCAGAAGCTTCTGGCTGAGTGAGGTTGGTGAGTAAGGAGAGGAGGTGTGAAACCTCTCTAACACAACCTCCTCTCAGAAGGTGGCACAATAGCAGCATCTCTCACACACACACACACACACACAAAGACACAAAAATACACACAAACACACAGGCTCACTCTCTCATACACACGCCCACACTTGTCCGCACACACATACTGTACACTCTCGCAAACATCTACCCATACACACACATACATACAGCTACACACACCCACGCACACACACAGGCAAGCAGCACTGCTCTATTGATTACTCGCTCACAATGTGTCTAATGTGTAATGTGCTGGGGTGTCAGACTCCCAACCAGACACCCTCACTAATAAGCAGGGAGAGATGAGAGGAGTGTGTGTGTATGTGTGTGTGTGTGTGTTTGGTGTGTTTGGTGTGTGTGTGTGTGTGTGTGTGTGTGTGTGTGTGTGCGCTGCCACCATTAGGATCATAGGCTGGAGTCCTCCGGACTCCAGCACACTGGACTGGCAGTCTGATCTGATAAATGAGGCCTAGCTTGATGGAGCTAATGTAAGAGGGGAGCAGTGCAGGAGGTGGCTCACTAATAAATAGGCTTTGCTTTCTGTTTTTCAGCTACAAGCAACAGCAACGACAGACCCATTCACTGAACTCTAATTTGAACCCATTTGCAGAGCTGAGTCATATGCATCAGATTGTGCAAGACCTTTTTTTGCAGTGTGAACAACACATGTTGAGTGTTTGAATGAAGTAAACAGTCTGTCTCAGTTGTACTACTGGTTAATGGGAGACTTTTACTACAAAGCTAAAATGCACTGGGTAGCTTCAGTATAAAGTCTGGGCTAAGAGGCATTTTGCACTGGGGTTGCTGTTAGTGGTGTTTTTTAAAAGAATGTAACACTGCTGTATGAATACATAAATAGATACAGTGGAACAATATTTAATAATTTAATGTTTAGTGCTATTAAAGGTGCTCTAAGCAATGCTGGGTAACGTCACTTCTGTTGACATTCAAACAAAACAGAGACCTAGCTCACTACTTCCTCCCCCTCCCTCCCATGCTGCTCCCGTGCAATTGAAACTCTCCTAAACGAGCATCTCGTCTGTGATTTGCTGGAACAGTTTGTTATGTTTTCATGGGCTAGGTTTGCCCAGGTTGTTTTTGTTGCCGTTTTTGGAGCCTGGGCTATCCACAGAGATCGCGTTTTTTACAGTGTATTCAGGACACAGGCAGCTAGCGGATGATGAGGTGATGTTTGCTGTAAGTGACAAAAAATGTTTTAGCCTAAAAAAACGCGAGGCATCGCTTAGAGCACCTTTTAGTCTATGCTTAATAGATTCCCTCCATTAAAAAGTATACTTTGCATCAAGAATGTCTTCACATCATTCAATGCATTATTTAAAGCCCCCCTGTGTAAGAAATTCTCCCATCTAGTGGTTAGGAGTTATATAGCAACCAACCTCTCAAGCGCTGCCTCGTTTAGAACTACGGGAGCCGCCACACATCAAAACTGACACTAGTTCTGGAGTCCTAGCACGTTGAAGCATAAACTTCTCTCTGAAAGCGTAACTCTCGCCAAAATGCACCCTAGGGTGTTTTGTGAATGTACACGAGTCAAACGTTCGTTTAAAAGCATGATTATGTCTGAAGTGCCACTTTCAAGCTTGTCCGTGTTGTGGAGTTTTGAATGGGAACTATTTTTTGATACATGATCGCGTCAAAATCGCTATTTTTAAAACACTAAGAAGGCTCGACACAGCATGAAACTTCGATCGAAGTATCATCAGTGTCTCTTCACATGAACTCGAGCATTGAGAACATTGTTTGTGTACACAGTGTTCACTAAAAGAAAGGTTTTGAACAACTCACTTGGGGTTTGTGCTCGCTGCCATCAGTCAAGGAGTGAGTTGTCCAAAACCTTTTTTTTTTAGTAAACTATGTGTACACTAGAGTGCGGATCGGGCCGCAAATTTCTGTCCGAACCGCCCGGCCCGACAGAGTTAAGGTCCAACCCGACCAACCCGACAGGCATTTTTCATTTTATGTCCGAACCCGACCCGAGCCCGACACAGATGATGCCTCAGTTATTCCCATGCTAGTGATTAAACGTTCACGTTTGTGGATAGCCTGTCTTTTTAGCCCATTAAACGGAACACACAACAAATTGTCTACAGAATCAGATGAGCGTGCACGCACGCAGGTCACACACAGCGCACATTAACACAAGAGGCCCAGCATAGCCTAAATAGAATTCTTGTCTTACCATTGACGAAAAGTCTTAAAAATGAACTGCAACAGTCGTTGAAAGTACAGTGCCTCTGTCACTGATCCATATGCAGCATCAACGTTAATTGGGGCAACTCGAGGAAATCCTCATCCAGTTGAACGAGACGACCTTATAGCCTACCGGTAGCCTATGTCTTCACCACAGTATGCAACGCAAATAATCTTAAAATCTCCTGATATGCTAACGACTTTTTTTAACGTCACCCAAGACTGTGCTTATGTGCATATGTGCGATGTGCATAACCTTTGTTTATGTAGTCGTGAGACGTGACAACACGATAAACAAATCTTGCACACAGGAAGAAAGCTATTCTTTTTAGGTCTTTTTTACATTTTACTTTATTCTCAAAAAACAAACGTTTGCATCATGTAAAGCAGACCTGTTGGTTACCCAACATAATAAGAAATTTAAATGTAAAGCTTCCAATGCATATCGCCCCCGTGTGTCCGAACCCGAACCGAACCCGACTACAATTTCTAAATATTTGTCCGAACCCGACCCGTCGGGTCCCGTCGGGCTCGGGTCGGGTAGCCACACTCTAGTGTACACTAACAATGTTCTCAATGCACAAGTTCATGTGTAGAGACACTGATGATACTTCGATTAAAGTTTCACGTTGTGTTGAGCCTTCTTAGTGTTTTAAAATAGCAATGTTGACACATCAAAATAGTAGGCTATACGACTCCCATTCACGAAAGTTTGACTCGGGTACATTGACAAAAACACCCTAGGATGCATTTTGGCGAGAGTTACGCTTGAATAAGCAATAACAACATATTCATAACATTTTGTGTACCATTTTATTGCCATTGCTTGTGTGCAATGCCAATGCAACTCTTTCGGACCGAGCTAGCTAGCTATCGTTAGCACAGTAAACGGAAAGTGAATGGGAACGGCTAGGTAGTAGGCTACTGCAGCTAAGGACTTTGGTTAAACTATATTGTTGCAAACTAAACTGAAATAACACGTTCAGCAACTTTGTGGTCTATTAGTCCTAGCATAACTATGTTAGGTTAGGTTGTCAACTGTCTCTGGGTCTAGAAACTAGAGATCAAGTGAGTTGGTGACAGATCATGAACAAAGTTATTTCTCTTTATTTATTTCGTTGGAAAATACAATGTCAATGTCGGACTGTTAGGAAGATATGACTTGTAGAAAATGGGCTCGTAACTTACATTGCTAAATGTAGGGAAATTCTGCTGATGAATCCAAGCCATGTTTTTCTATGCATCCAGACGCCAAAGACTGAGCTGTATTCGTGATGTTATGTCCCTTGCTGGCTTAATCGGTATTTTAACATGGCGATGTACATGGCTAGTCAAGCCCCTGTGCTATGTAGATTTAAATGAGGATTTCTAAGCCAATAGGTATGCTTCGAATTGGTGGTGGTCATAATTAAACATGAATGAGGCCACATTTATGAATGGTAAATGTTGATTTAGTTAACAAACAACTGAAAACGTTACACAGGGGGGCATTAACACAAACAAACCACACACTTCACTACAGACATTGCTTCAGTCTAAGCATTTACTAAAGCATCTGAAGTAAAAATGTTCATGGTAAGCAATGACACAGAAACCAAATATCCCCTACACGCATGCACACACACACACACACACACACACACACACACACACACACACACACACACACACACACACACACACACAAACGTTGTCTGGTATGTATCCTTTAGCATGTCTCCTTGTGCACCCCTTGTAATGAATAATTTTTAACCAAATTCAATTACATTTAAATAATACAGAAGTAAAGACTCATTATGATGTTTACAATTAGTATTACTCTGCTTATTGATTATCAGTAAATCTATTAGGTTAGCCACATATAACAGTTAATCAGTGTACAAACATGACCACAGTGTTGTGGCCCACTAGGCATAATGACTTCAACCTTACGAGAAGTGAATTTTATAAGGTTAGAGTCTGATTACAGAGCCACAAACAATATTTATAACAGATCATTATCTGTTCACAGCTTGTTTTATATGGCACTAAACAAGTGACTTATATCTAATTATACTGCTGAGCAGGTATACAGGTCCGTAATGACATAATGCAATACAAAAATTACGGCATGCATTCTAGATGTCATTGGAATACATTACAGAGATGTTACTGATGGAAACATTGCCACTGTTTAATATCATATAACACATTTTCTTTAAATAATAACATAACACTTCCTCAGACATCCACACGCCGTATGCTTTCTGCTGACATAAATTCAACTCTAAGCAGACATCGTTTCCCATCCAGCCGTCTGTGAGATAGAGTAGGTAATGGATCAATACATTCAAAAGTTTATTCTTAATTTCATGGCTTTCTAACTCTATCAAAAATGTGTTCCTTACTGATAAATCCCTATCATTACTGCTGCACAGCCAGTGAGATTTGTAAAAAAAAAGGAGTGCTGCTGCCATTTCTTATATGTCTCCTCCGAGAAAATGCGACTCATTTTGAATCAGTCTAACTAATGTGCGGTAAGTGCATATTAATACACGCTGGCATGTTAATATAAACATGTAGGAATAACATTTCACGCTTGTGCGAGTTCTCTTTTAACTGTGCACTCTACTCCATCCTTTAAAGTCAACAGAGCGTCAGTGTCAGAGCCTCGCTTGAGAAAACTTGTGCTTGAGCAATCTTACTAGTGAGCACTCTGTCTTAGAGAAAGCTGTTTGCTGGTGAGCACTGTGTCTTACAAGAAGCTGTTTACTGGTAGCAATGTGTGTTAGAGCAAAGTTGCCTACTAGTGAGCACTGTGTTAGAAGAAGCTGTTTACTAGTGACCTTATTCACAGCAACCATTTTGACATGAAATGGAGGGCAGGTCCAGCTGTTACATATGACATTAATGAAGGTTCTGATTCTGCTACACTTAAACTGAATAGAGACTTCACTGACATAATTAGTAACATCTGTGCTTGCCCTACTATTTCATGTCAAAATGGCTGTTGTGAAAAAGGTCTATTAGGCAGTAAAAGGAAAGAAAGAGACAGAGAAGAGTGAAGGAAATGAAGAGAGAGTGTAGACCCAGGCAATGTTTCAGAGGTGGAGAAGCCCTTTGGGAGATTTTCTTGACACAGGGCTGGAGGGAAAGAGTTGTTTTTTAACAACAATGGCACCAAGGTTATTGACCAGCAGTGCAAAGACTGACTCATAGACCTTCAGAGCAGACTTCAGAGTGTTCAGACAAAACAAATGTGCAGGTTTATGAGCAACACAAACTCTACAATCAAACTGTAATGTATTATGCATGGAACGTAATACATTATGAATGTGCTAATAATGCATTATGAACAGAAAGGTCATTGGTTTTACAGTGCAGTTTAGAAAAATGGCAGTTGAATTGTTGTGATATTGTATTATTGTAGTATTTTCTGTTCATCCGAAGGGTGTTTGGGAGGGAATAGGATTGGCATCAATGGAGTTGTCATGAAGCCATCTTTAGAGATGAGGTTTACAGATGCGGGTAATCACCTGTGGGCAGGTTGGTGACGATTCCCTCTGAAAGAACGAACCGAGAGGAGGAAGAGGGGGAGGAAGATGATGAGGTGGAGAAGGAGGAGGGAAGTACATGAGTGAGAGATCCTGGGGAGGCGCTGCAGGTGGACTGAAGCAGAATCAGATTAGAAATCAGTAATTAGGAAATGCTGGAGTCAGTGATTGAGATGGATTTATAGATGGAGAGAGGAAGTGTGTGTGTGTGTGTGTGTGTGTGTGTGTGCCGGCAAGGATAAAGAAGAATGGAGTGACTGCTGTCAGTGGCACCACAAAGGTTAAGTGATGAGAGTGTTTAGAGCTGGAGCATTTAAACTGAGCAGTAGGATGCCTATCATTTATCGGAATTTCAGACTCAAGGAGGGTGTTTGGATGCTGAGAAAATGTGTATGTGTGTATCAGTATGTCTGTGTGTGTGTGTGTGTGTGTGTGTGTTTCTCTTTGTGAGGTCAGCATGAGGCCCTAGAGCAGACTATGTCCAGGACATGTGCCACTGTGGATAGGAGAGCTCCACAGTTGACCCGGGAACACATCCCGAACTGCCCCTCTGTGGGTATGCTCTGCTGCTATAATGAGTTGATGAAACAGCTGAGGACTCACACAACCCTCAGATAGCTTTATATATTTTGTCAGTGACCCAGAAAAAGCATGAAAATTAACAGAGCAGAGCGACAGACACAGCAGGCAACACTCTTGTGTTCTTTCGTTTGTTCTTTTATCCATTTACTTACTCCTTCATCAGTTCATTTTACAAAGTTGAACTCCAAGCTACACTGAGTGCTCAAGGTGAATATCAACAAATGCATGTCATTGTGCAACTGGTGCTGAGACCGGAGCTGATGTGTTCCTTACTTGGGAAGCAGACATACTTATCTGCACTGCACTTTAACGGACAAAAAGCAAAACTTGTGCCAAATAAATCAATTTGAATGAAAATCACTAAGGTCCTTATTGTTGAAAGACTCTTTTCATGCATGAATACATCCAAGAAAATTAATAAAAATGTAATTTAATGAAGAATTAAATCCAAAATAATTCTATGTTGTGATGAGTTTTTACTTTACTAATAATGAAAGGGACACGAGCCTTCGTCAAAGAAAGAAGCAGACAGTAATATCATTTGGTTTCTCTTATTAGTTTTTCTTGTCATGATAGAAGTACACCATGCTTAATAGAGTTTATGTCACAAATTAGTCTGAAGCGGTAATGATAGGAAAACTTTTATAGAACTTCTTACCACATTCGCAGACACGCACTCGGCGTGTCATAATTGTTTAAAGAGTTGGGATTGTGTGTGTCACTGTTGGATTAAGTGGTTGAATTGAGGCTGACTGATTTAATTAAAAGTTAATAAAGCTGGAACATTGCTGTCCTCTCCTTGCCTTTTGTATGGGAAGGTATTGGAGACTGACATTCCCAAAGAGCAGCAGAAATGAAAGCCTAAGTGACCCTTTTGTCCCTGCGACTCAACAGGAGATGCTGTCGACTCGCCTGTTAATCCTCCGAATATCGGCCGTTATCATCTCGACAACATTCCCAAATGAAGCCTCAATTAAGATGCTTCCCGCAGATTCTACCGGACAATCCCCCCTACCCCCTCTGAGCAAATATGTCCAGTGGAGCCAGTCTCGTCTCCATAGAGACATTTTAATTTCACACACTCGTGGGTTCCTATGTAAAATCGGCGCATTGATTCATATCAGTGGAGAGTCCTCATTATGCATGTCCTTTTGTGTAATCTTCATTATTTATTTGCACCAGACTATCAAGGGACATCTATGCAAAAACAAACAGCACTACCTACATACCATTCCACTACATATCACCAATCACGTTTTATGCTATATTCAGGCGCATCGTTAGACCTGGGCATTCGGGGCTATAGCCCCGGATCCTCTGGGGATAGCCCCGGATCTATGGGCCGTCAACAACAACAAGAACAAAAACTCTAATCGTAAATGAAATAAATAGCCCCGTAGAAGAGACTTTTGTGTTTTGTGTCCATTGTGTGCATTAACAGCAGCGCAAGAAAATCTGACGTGATCTGGGCAGGTTTAGAATCATTTGTTGCAAAATGTTGCAATTTCAAGTACCTTCTCCTCTACGCTATTACGCATTGCTGTTTCGTGCTTCTACTATAGCCTTAGCGAAATAAGTGTACAGAAGGACAAATGGATATTAGAAGTTTCTTTAGGAAAAAAAAGGGCAGAGCAGGGAGGACAAGAAGTGGAAACTCACAGTGTGTCATCATCTCCCGCAACCCAGGAGGACATTTCGATCAGCTCAGGTTCGTGAAACGCAGCCCTCAGACAACGTTGATCAATGCTGGTCTGATGTTACTAGCTAGCAGGCTACCACTGCACCTCACTAACTTGAAGGACACTTTGTTTGAATAACTAGAAAGAGACACACTAACTTACGTTTGGTTCTGTAGAATGGAATCACATTCTTCACTACCAACAAAAAAATGTTTTCCATGACAGTATAGTAGTTGCGCCAGTCTTTTTTACCACAGGTTAGCAGTGCAGACTTATTCATTCACTGACGTTGGTATGAGTCCAAGAAACGGTCGAATGTAACCTTCAGCAGCGAGTTGAGCGGAGCAAGCGGCAAAAGTTGAGCAGAGTTGAATGAATGAGAAGCGAGCGGTTTTCACAGACGGACTTTGGCTAGGCCTATAATACCTAACATCAAGCTATTCCCCTTCACCAATCCAGTAATTGTGTCCAATATTATACTTTCAGTGATCATTTGAAATACATAGCGGTAATAAACAAGACTTTTGCAGTCTCAGTACTTTCAACCCAGCTGGCAGCCAGCCGATCGCCACTACACGAAGATCTGACTATCTGACCATCAATCTAATACGTTACGTCCTCCATCAACGTTACTAGTTAGCTCATTGAATTCGAAATGATAAACTGCACACAGCCCCACACACGAACACGAAAAACATGACAAAAATGACATAACTGCTGGGGACATCGTGACGCGTTTGGCGTCTGCCTAATGTTTTCAAGTTAGCCTGTTAGGCTCTCCACATGCAACACCTTCTAGCGTTCAAGTTTCGTTACTCACAACTAAACATGTTGTAACTTGTAACATTACTAATGGCAGTATTTTCTGTTACATTTGTTGCTTTCAAGGCACCAATAGCCCATTAATTGAAGGTGATGACGTCCAAATGTTTATCCCGAGACAAACGCTCACACCTGTGCACTTGACAGAGGTGCATGAAGATGTTTATTCTACAGGCTATTTTAATGTCATATTTTGGGTGTTGTATGTCGTGCACTTTGGCAGAAGAGACGTTCTCCTTACACGGTCTTTAAACATCAAAATATTCGGAATGCTGTGACGTGATCATTACGATTGGCCTTCCTTTTCATTCTCAAAGTAGGTTAAAATTGCATGTTCATCAGCCCGATTTTCAAAATCTCTCGGGGGAGAAACCCCCGAACCCCCGGACAAAAAAGAGTATAACTTCTGGGCTCTAGCCCCGAATGTTTTAAATAGCTAGCGACACCCCTGGCTATATTCAATACTGCTCATAATGAGATGACATGCAGCTCAAAATCTTCTGCCTCAGAGAGTCGCACAGTAATTCCAGGAAATTAGCTTATATAACAACGTGCCTTGGTGATCTACATTGAAATATGTTGAGAACTGTCTGTTGGTATTTCAACTAATTTGGAATTAGAAGACAGCGTGAGGCTATATCTGTGTACAAAATACAAACTGGCACATTCTACTTGAACTCATCATATGATTGTCATAAGCAAGTAATAAACATGTCATAGCAGATATCACATCGGGAATCTGCTTTAAACACAGGAAATTTGCTAAAACAAAAAAGGCATGCTTATACCACCCAGGCGCGCCTGCAGGTGTATGGCCGTGCGCACTGTGCAAACCATCAGGCTACTCAACAACGAGAGAGAATTTCTCCTGTGTGTATTCACACCAAATTGGCCTGCCCCACCACACCCCCAATTAGCTACCAATATGGAATGACCATTTATCATCATATATCATCAGAATCACTAGAAATAATCTAAGATGATCGTAGATGGACACATGACATATTGATTAGTCTTCTTATACAGGGTTTCTGTAAAAAAAATCAAAGAATGTTTTCATCTGGTTTGCATTCATAACTAGTGAAATCATTTCCAAAGAAAACTCACAATGTTTATACTAAATTAATTTTCTTAGTGTTAACTAACTCCTTTGATGTGTAGATTTCAATGACCGCACATGCAGTGGTACATACTAGAATGTCTTCTGAGATATAGTGGGATGGAGCATTTGTGGTTTGGTTTTTGTCTTTATATTCTGATCCCGGAGGCTTGAAATGAGGCAGCATAAGTAAGGCTGTTTATCATGATCCTTAAAGTCAAAGAAAAATCGATACAGAAATAGCAAAAACATTATCTTTACCAAAAAAGTGCTGTCAGAAAGGCCGGTTAGTAGCATACATCATAGCCAAGATCTACGATTGTAAATGAAACAATTAGACAGAGAAATAAAGGCTGTGACTACACAACTCCCACAAATATGGAGGAGGACCTTTCGCTATTTGATGAGGCTGAGTGCACTCTCCATTATAAAAGTCCCAGAGACGGTTTCAGATAGAGGAGCATACGCCCATACAGTGTGCATTATATTTCAAAGGATATACTGTACCATAAGATACAATGTGCTATCACAGTAAGTCCCAAGGACAGACTGTCCAGTACCGTTGAGCTCAGGATTAAGGTTTTCTCTGGGCTGGAGAGATGAAGATTAACCTGTAACAAGGAGAGATATAGTGAAGCAAAAAAAGGAAACTGACATGACCCAAGGAATGCAACGTCATGGGGGCAGAACATGCCGGAAATACTTAATGCTAAGAGCTAAGCTTTCTGCATAAATGGCACCAGTACAATGAGATTAGACATCTGTATTCACAATGGCAGGTGTCAGACAGCAGCAGCAGCGTGGATTAAACTGAGATACCTGGAAGCACCAAAGCTCCAGCAGAAGTAATCATACACGCAGAGGGAGAGCACTGCAGCACGCAGCATTATCAAGGGAGATTCTGCAGTAATTGCATGCACACACAGAATATTATGAGATGTGACACAATGCTGTTATATGGTAGAAATTATAATAATAGACTGCCCAAATGGTGCGATTTTTAAAAAAAAAAAAAAGATTCTGTGCAGGTATCCATATTCATGTTTTTTTTTTTTTTTTTTTTTTTTTCAATTCATAGAGTGGTCTTTGCTCCAAAGCTTTGCTTTGAATTAAAATGTGATTTTACGATGATATGACGTTTGGAAGGTACACAAATCGTAAGCACCATGAAAATACAAAGTACTCTTTGAAAGTTGTTCACTTTTTGTTTAGCTGTTCAGTTAAAAGTGCAGATCAGAGTTTATAAAAAAAAGTTCACCATGACGGATATAAGTGTACTACATTCTTTCAGTCTTTTTGATCTCAGAGGGCCAATCCAGTGAGGCATTTCTGCAGATAACAAACAGACAGGTAAGAGGAAAAATGCAGTGGTGATGTGAGAAAACAGGTGACGTTGATGTATCCCTTATATAATAGGTGACGGTATTGAATCATGACATCACAGGCAGACAGCCACCCAGAATGTTCCATTCCCCGAGGGACTTCCTGCACGGCCACAATAATCACCTGATAGGTGTCTCAGCAATGGAGTGCAGAGCAGCGCTCCTTCAAAATCCTCCAGTGAGAGGCTCTTTGATTGCTTCTCTCTCCTTGTCTTCCTCTCTCACTTTCTCTCTGTCTCGGTCTCTCTCTATCCCTTCTTCTGTCTCCATTTCATCTCCATTTCATCTCCATTTCACTTCCTCTCCATATATACTTTCTCTCTCTCTCTCTCTCTCTCTCTCTCTGGCACACAGCGCTGCCATCTCTGCTCTTGAGGGCTGGCATCTTTCGGCGGAGAGCCGGCTGTAAATGAGTGCGCTGAAGGCTGTCAGGTGCCCCCGCTTTCACGTGTGGTAGACAGGCAGCAGCAGCAGCAGCAGAAGCTGGAGCAGCAGCATGATCGCTCACAAACAAAAGACTGAAAAAATGAGTAGTCAATGCCAGGGTGAGGCAATGGGAGGACAGGGCCACGTCAGCCAGAGCCTCTAATTGAAAACGAATGGCCACTCACGTTTCAATTTAGTGTATGTGTGTCCAGACAGATAAATATATATATATATATACTGAAAAAAATGAGAAATGGGAAGGTCTTGGTTAATTAAGGACTGAGCGTGACAGTTTAAAAACTACTGACAGTGACGTTGCTGGCGCATGAAGGCACAAAAATGTGTCCAATTAAAAACTGAAGGGAAAGTTGGGCCTGCAGTTCATTGTGTGCTACCCACTTATGATTATATCATATCACATTCCATAAGCACTGGGATTTGTTTTGCATTCTGCTCCCCCAAACACCATCTGCCAACAACAAGTCAATACGTTCCTTCTCAAGCTGTGTAATCAATGGGAAGTAATCTCAATTAACCTTCACTAAATGGCTGTTTGAATGATAGCCATCACTTCCCAAACTTAGTTTACAAAACACAAGCTCTAGCCAAGGGGTCGTGACCAGTTTGTTTGGTAAAGCGCCCGGCTTGGACTCGAAAATCGCCAATTTGGAAGGATGGAGGGTATACTTACTACTACAGCCAAAATGGCAGGGACTTAATTTAGTTGATGTTTCAAATGATGTTTGAAAATAAGATGTTTGTCAGTAAATTAGGCCTTATTAGTGGACAGAGACACATGGGATCTCAGAGACCAAAACACTATATCCACTGACTGGTGCTATTATAGCTTAATAGAGAAGTACTTTAATTCTATGAAGTATGTAACTATGCCTGTTTCTCAGATTCAGTGTTATGATAGATTTGGCCAAAAAATGTCCCTAAATCGTTACAGCACAAAGTTGTTCAGAATTAATTTTTTGTCTAAATCTTCATATTCCATATCAATTGGTAGACTGTTATTTGCTTGCCTGCTATGCAATGTGCCACTCTCCCTTATGTTTATGTCTTGTTTAATGTTCATGTAATAACTCTCAAATCATATTTAATTTGCATTAACACTAACAAGATTACAAAATTCAAATTTTCACTATAAAAAAGATACATGTAGCCTATATTTGGACAAAGAATTTTCAGTTAACTAAATGTCAGAGTCAATTAAAAGGTGTTGGTATACGACAATAGCTCACTATCCACTGTGAAATTAAATTAAACTAGACTGTGAAAAGATGGACATACCCCTAGATAAGATGATCCTCACAAAAAGGCACTCAGTTTAAACCAAAACCATATATTATCAGTTCCACAATGGATAAAATCTGTGAGATAATAGACTCCCACTGAGTGAAACAGATTAACTAAATCTGCTCTGGCTTTGAGGCTGGACACAACACTGTAAAGCTAAAACTGCCACGGAGATGACAAGCAGATATGGAGCATTTGTTCCTTTTGGCAGATTAACATCAGCCAAAAAGAACAATCTCTGAGAAAAGTTGTTCCAGACAGGGCACTCACTATACAGTCAGTCTATTTGTAAGGTGAGTATGGACAACTCTGTAACTCATCCAATTTTGATGCTGTCAACAGAGTTGACATGAGGTTTAACTCAAAAGTACCAACCATTGTCATTTTGTTTCTCTTCACGGTTCCAAACATTTTACCAAGTGTATAGATAAATGAATCGCTTTTGACAACACCTTCATAAAATAACACAATGTCATTTTTTAACCTCAAAGTTATGGCTTGAAATTAATGTTGATGTTACACTGACTTACACTATGAAGAATAGAGTCTAAGGCATTGCAGATGCACACCTAGAACTTATCTTGTCTGAAAAAGAAGCCAAGTCTAAACGTAGCCTAAGGTCGTTGTCCGTTTTAGACAAATTGTATGTGTGTCAGTGAGGTTAAGGGCAACATTAAGTTCCCAACTTTTGGCAATTCCAGTCACACTGCCAGAACTGTCTCAAGTGGACTCATTGTAGAACTGTTTTCGATGGCAATACTGTTTGGCTGGGTTTAGCAAGCTTAGCCTTATGCCCTAACACCATATACTCATAAACTGCATCTTAACTTAATATATTCTCACATGAATGTTCATTCCTAGAATATCTATGTGTATAAATAGTTTTAACAAATAATTTGTACTAGTTGGCTATGTGTACTAGTTGACTATATAAAGTTAGTTACCCAGATAGCAAGCACACGTTGGCACAGCAGACGTCGGCATGACATTGTTTACTGACTTTGGGCCAACTTAATTTTGTCTGGCGGTGGGGTAACGTTGCGACGTTGACATTTCAATAGAAAATCATTCAACAATCCGCAAAACATCAGCCTACATATCGGGAGCATGGTGGAGAGTTACACCACTTGCAGATTATCTTTTATGATGGTGGAGAGTTACCACTTGCAGATTATCTTTTATCTTTCAATTCCGTTGTAACATGATGATGCGACATGGTTCACGATGTGCGTCAATATCCATTTTTGCCGGGTGGAACACCTAGGCTACAATTGCTTGAGGGGCTGACGTTGTTTCATCTTTGAAATTCCACCTCTGACACTGCCAACCAATGTTGGGCCAACATGTGCTTGCTATCTGGGTAGATAGCAAGCTAATGAAGCTACTGTAACATTGAATGTTAGCTACCAGACAAATTTGTCGTCATTGGGAAATTGAGGGTGAATTGGGTTGATAGCATACATTGGACAGTGACCATAGTGAAACAAGCTGAACTGCATCTGAATTTTAAACGAATGTGTAAGCTGCTGTTTTCCCCCATTGATTCATGTGGTAACCTACATGCCAAACGGATCTATTATCCCAGACTTACCTGATATTAACATGTTATAATCAGATTATTATACATTTATATATAAAAAAAAAATATATCAAATTGTTGTCCACTGTAAGATCAAGTTCTAGTAGCAGCAGCAGTAGTATATCGCATTTGCAGGGAGCTATGTCTGATCTGGAAAGGAGAATATCTCAAATTCAGATTTATATCCTGTTTATAGCTATGCATAACACAATAATAAAGCTTTATTTGTAATAAAGCTTTATTTGTATAGCACCTTTCATACACAGAATGCAGCTCAAAGTGCTTTACATTTGAAGCATGTAACACAATAATAGTCAGTCAGTCATTATCAATCACTTTTCTTTGCTGTTTATGTTATACTCAGCAACATATCAAAAATATAGAAAATGACGTCATAAGACTGGCAGCCTTAACCCTCTTACCCCCCACAAGCACGCCATATGGCAACTGTGGCAAGGAAAAACTCCCATATTCCAGGAAGAAACCTTGAGCAGAACCTGACTTAATAGGGGGAGCCCATCTGCTTCTGGCTGGCTGCGCCCTCCAATAGTAGCAGATGTAGAATAATCTGAAAATGTAGTCTACAGGATAAGATGAGTTAACTAAAAGCTTTCCTGTATAGGTATGTTTTCAGATCTTTTTTAAAAATATGTACTGAACTCGCCTGCTTGATGTACAGAGGCAGGGTGTTCCATAGTTTGGGGGCATAATGGATAAACGCAGCTTCTCCACTTTGTTTGTGGAGCACTTTGGGTACGATTAAAAGATTAGAATTGGATGATCTAAGTTTCCTTTGTGGTTGATAAGATATTAAAAGCTCAGAGATATATGAAGGTGCTATGCCATTCAGAGCTTTGTAAGTAATTAACATAACCTTAAAATCAATTCTATAGGAAATAGGGAGCCAGTGCAGTTCAGCCAACACAGGGGTGATGTGTTCTCTCTTCTTAGTCTTAGTTAAAAAAGTCTAGCCGCAGAGTTCTGTATGAGTGCCAATTTCTTTAGATGTTTTTGGGGAGACCAGTGAAAAGTGCATTGCAGTAGTCTAACCTGCTAGTGATAAAGGCGTGAATTAGTTTTTCTGCATCTTGTTGAGTTAAAAAGGGCCGCACTTTGGCAATGTTTCTCAAGTGGAAATAGGCTGTCTGAGTAACTTTACTGATATGGGGCTTAAAACTTAACTCTGCATCTAAGATGACACCGAGGCTTGTTACTTTTGGTTTGACCTGGTGTGCCAAGTTCCCCAGATTACTAAGAATAATATCTCGCTTTAGTTTTGGTCCAACCAGAAGTACCTCTGTTTTGTCATCATTTAGTTTCAAAAAGTTTTTGCTCATCCACTGATTAATGGAGGTTAGGCATGCAGTGAGGGAGCAAAGGCCATCTGGGTTAGTTGGCTCCACAGAAAGATACAATTGGGTATCATCTGCGTAGCTGTGGAAGTTTACATTATGCTGACTTATGGCGTTTCCCAATGGGAGCATATATAGAAAAATAGCAGGGGACCAAGGCAGCTCCCCTGGGCCACACCAAAAGGCAAGTCATGTTTTTCAGATACATGATCTCCTAGACTGATATAAAAATCTCTGCCAGTAATGTAGGTTTGAAACCAGTTTAGAGCATTATCAGAGAGACCCACCCACTTAAGGCAAGTGAATTTAGGATGCTATGATCAATGGTGTCAAATGCCGCACTCAAATCCAGAAGAATAAGGATTGAGACTTTGTTTGAGTCGGTAGCTAGTCTGAGATCATTGACTATCTTTAGTAGAGCCGTTTCTGTGCTGTGATTTGATCTAAAACCTGATTGGAATTTTCAAGGATACTGTTTTCGTTGAGGAAGGTATTTAACTGATTGCAAACAACTTTTCAAGTACTTTGCTCAAAAACGATAGATTTGATATAGGCCTGTAGTTGCTCAGATTGGTATGGTCAAGTTTTGACTTTTTTAAGTAAAGGTTTCACAACAGCGGTTTTAAAAGCAGTTGGAAATATACCTGTTTCTAATGAGGTATTTATTACCTTGAGAAAAAAGGGAGCTAAGCCATCATATACTTTTTTGAGGAATGTAGTAGGGATTGGATCTAAAACACATGTTGAGGAGCCGGTTTGAGTTATAATTTTACCAAGCTCAGATTGAGTAATAGTGCTAAAGGACCTTAATTTTGGGGGGGCTGTTTTTTGGGTGTACTATCAAACATATTACTTGTGTTACCAATAGCCTCCCTTATAGAAATGACTTTGTTTTTGAAGAAGTCTGCAAATTCTTCGCATCTTAGAGAGGATGCCTGACTGAGTGTATCAAAAGGTGTTTGATGCAATAGCCTATCAATGGTAGAGAACAACACCCTAGAGTTTCCACTGTTTTCAGCAATTACCTTAGAGAAGTGGTTCCTCCTCTCATTCCGAATAGCTCTATTATAATTTGCAATTTTGTCTTTTAGAATGGCACGGTGAACCTGTAACTTAGTTTTTCTCCATGTTCTCTCAGCTTTCCTACATGATCTTTTTAGATCATGGATATTTTCGTTCACCATTCATCCAAGTGTGGACATTTACGGGTATTGGAAACTTTTATCGCAGCTGCAGATGTTCCAGACCTCAGATGAGACGCACTGGAGGTAAAAAGGGGCTCTGAGTTTTCGGCGTGGGGTGAAGGAAGAGTCACACCGACAGCAAAGGCCGAGCTTGTACTCTGTCTGATCCCCAAGACAGCCTGTGACACTTCACTGTAGAAATCTGTCAGCTGCACTCAGACAGGCTGTTTGTGATGTCTGTACCAGGAGGTATGTGGGAGACAAACTTTTTCTTTATGAAACTGGCAACTACACTTAGGAATTCAGCACAAGCACCATAATGACAGCATATCAGTAGAATATAAAAAAAAAGGTTTATGGAATAAGGTGTAGAATTTTGTGTGAGTTTATGCTTTGATAGGACCACCTGTTACCTATTACCCTTGCAAATAAGGCCGAACAACGATTCAGTACACAAAAGGGTCACAGTGGACACTCACTGGCACTGTATACTAGTGGATATGTTTAGTTATACCATATCAGATCACCAGATTATCATGCATGTGTGGTACTGTACTATAGGTGTCAAAGGATGGCCAAGCAGCAAGTGTAATGGATATACATGTATCAATACTGATGGTATAGTGACTACAAACTTGTATGCATTTCCCTGTGCTGGCATAGATTGTATTATTGTGCCACAACCCAAGACCAGAAACCTGGGGACCACACCCTAAAATGTAAAAGGATTTGTAGAAGTAGAAGGAGAAGTGTGTGGTTCAGATGAGGATAATTAGATCTTTCTGTAGAAAAAGTAAAGCTGCAGTCAGAAGTGACAATTTGCTTGTCACCCATCACCTGTCGCCTCAAAAGTTGAGATTAGTTTCACTTGCGTTTCGCGTCGCCAGCTGTTATTTCGCCAGGCGTTTGCTGGATTTCATTAACATTTTGTAGTCTCTCAACGCTACAGTGCTGCTAGTCTCTTTCTGTCTGAATGTGAATTTAGACTTTTATGTTCGCTAGGCTACATTTGATGAGTAGGCCTTACACCACTGAAGTAACCACTGAATGTCACTTGGAAGTTTTGTAAAAGAAAATGGATGCCAGACAGATAACCTTTGAATTTCTGAACCCTTCATGTCCTGGAGCCGAGGTGCATGACTGACGGAGGACAATGGAGTGATCAGATTAAGACTGAAAGACAGAGGAATGAGTGTGACTGAGTGTGACGCTCAGACAGAAGAGCTGGCAGCCCAGTGTGAGTCTGCGATGTCCTGGCGGACAAGTGCTTCAAGCACTACACTGATTGTGTTGAAATGGACGATCGCAGGGAGACGGATTTAGCAGGGCATCCATTTCAGATAGAAGGTATCCGCCGCCCCTTCTGGTTCTGCTCCTGGGGTTCGAGCCCTGCATGTCTATGAGGGAGAGTTTGCTGGGGGCACAGAGTTCTGCAGGCAGCACAGTGTGATGGAGGAGGCTGAAGTTTTCAATACCAAAAGTACCATAAAATGTACAGCAGGGAAGGCAGTGAACAAGAACTGTGAGTGCTCCTGCAGTTATAGTATTCAGAATTTAAGATGGCATATGGTGACAGCATATGAGTGAATGTGTCTGGTTCAAAACAAGAAAATACTGACAAAAAATCTGTCCTTCAGGGCAGTGGTAAAAAGTTCAATTACAATGTGGCAACATTAAACAGTATGAAATATAGTGTTTATTAATGTGTTGTGAAGACCGGGCTTGTAAAAAAAAATATGAAGTCATGATTGTATAATTAAGAAAATGCATTAATTCATTTCCTAACAATATTTTTTTTTTAGAGACAGGGGGCATGGGCTGCATTTTGACACTGACATTTCCCTTTAATCTTAAGCGTTCCGACTGTGCTCACGACACACACTGGGTCACGACCTGACATATTCTCACTATTATCACCCACCTACTCATAAATACATCCACTGCAGAGACGCTGGGCAGGCTAATTTCCCATGGAGGGAAACAATCAGCCATGCATACAAAATGAGGTACATTTTTATTTTGTATGTTATTTTTTAAAGAATTAAATAAATAAAAACAATTCCCTTTCACCATCTCTCACTTTGTTTCAGCTGCTCAGCAGCCTGTATCGTCTCCCTGAGGAGCTCCTGTTATGTTTGCAGTTGAAATAGAGCAACAGTAATGGGGAAGTGGACTAGGTTGGTCCACAGCCTGCTCACGCATTAGTGTATGGACTATTCAGATGAGGGAGACACCACTGAGGTGTGTGTGTGTGTGTGTGTGTGAGTGAGCATCAATATGTGTGTGGATGTGTGTGAGTGAGGGAATGAGTGAGTGAGTGAGCATCAATATGTCCGTGGATGTACATATGTGTGTGTGTGTACCTGTGGGAGAATGTTCATGTGAGTGCTTGCAGACTGTCTGGACTGTTGGCAGCAAAGGAGAGGTTAAGGCCTATGTGTGTGTGTGTGTGTGTATGTGTGTGTGTGCGTGTGTGCGTGTGTGTGTGTGTGTGTGTGTGTGTATGTGCTCATATGGTGACTCTGTGGGTGTGTTGGTGTGTGTCCATTTGTCTTTAGGTGACTGTGCATGCATGCAAGTGTGTGTGTGAGTGTGCGCACACGTGCGTACATGTGTGCGTGCATGTGCGTGTGAGTGCAAGGGCTCGTATGACTCTGTACGTACGGTGTGTATGCATGTGTGTGTGTGGTGTGGGCGTGTGTGTGTGTGTGTGTGTGCAGGGGCTCGTATGGTGTGCCTGGCACGGGTTGGGCCCGTGCACCTGCTCGCTCCTGTGCCACAGAGCGCCCGCTGCCTGTCCTTACAACGCACCCACTCCCCAGCAGCTGCCCAATCAGGCGCAGCCGCATCACAGGCCCGCTCCAGGGACTGCCCGTATAATCACAGACACGGCGAGACTGGAACACTTTAATATCTCTCTTATCTCTCTCTCTATCCCTCTCTCTATGTTGTGTTTTGTTTCTTCGGCTATCTGTCCTTCAGTCATTTTTTTTTTCATGGCACAGCTTTTCTCTCCTGTTCCTTGTCTTATCTTGTGGGATGAAGTCTAGAGTTATAAATATTATGCCTAAAATAACAAATATATTATTCATTTGTGACCCTGCAAGGCGAAACCAGTCGTCTTGCGCATAGTGCTATTCTGAAAAATCCACGATAAACAAACGTCCCGTAAAAATTTTTAAAATGTCGAATTTCATGTTTTTGCATAATTCGACCGTATACAGTCTACACTTTCATATTGTGAACAAATTTCACGGATAAACATACGTTTTGACTGTAAAACCCTGACTTTATTTAGGTAAAGATTAAACACATTAGCAGTCATTGCATTTGTCCACGCCGCTATAAGGTTTTACGGTAGAGCTAAAATGTAGCCTACTCATTAGGCTACTCGTTACTCAATGTGTAAGCGCTCTATCGTTCTTGGCAGATGTAACCGAATATGAATGTGAAAGACTTGCCTTTCAGGGCATGAATGGTCAAAAGCACAAACTTTTCGAAATATCCTGGCGTCATTTTACGGACCAGGAGAAGTTTTCCATTACATATTATGTATATTATGTCTATGCTATAGCCTACACAATCTGTCTACATAGAACTTCTTCTCTCCTTACTTCCCCCGAAATACGTTAATTATATTCTATAGTGACACCTTTAAGACCGTCCCTGGTATTAACTAGGGGGCAGTAAGACACTCACTCAGTTGATAAAACTGGACATAGTCAGTCATCCGCTTCAAAGTCACGGTACCGTAAGGCTAATAATAGCTGTGTCCTCACACTATCACACGTGACAATTTACTTAAAAAGGTGATTTTCTCCTCTTCTGGCGTATCGTGACAGGAGAACCATGTCAACTTTGGATGTGGTTATCTTAGCAATACTTTTTGCAATATACGTATCGTTGGAAAGCTTAGTCAATGGACGTTCATGTGAGCACATTAACTTAATTTAGTAAAACGACTGGTTTCGCCTTGCAGGGTCACATTTGTTCACTTGCAAAGTGAAAGAGCATGACTGAGAGCGCATTTCAATTCTGAGGAACAGACATTTGTTTCAGTTTGTGGCTCATAAAATGGTACAGTGGACAAATGGTAGCGTAAGGAAATCTGTCCTTATGCTATAAAAGTGTGATGGAATTTCAGAGGTTAAAGTTCCCTATCAGCAAGGTCAGCTGTTGCAATTACGATCCCTCCCAGGTCTCTTTCAAAGCAAATAATGCACTTTCTGGTCCTTCAGTGACTTCAATAGAACAGAGAGTGAGTGAGTGAGAGAGAGAAAGAGAGAGTGACAGAGAGACAGAGGCAGAAAGAAAGAGAGAGAAAGAGAGAGTGTGGGACAGTATGGCAAATAAGGGCCAATGAAACCACAATGGCAGGGAAAACGAAAGGCCGCTTGAAATAGACTGGACACAGGTCGCTGAGCGTGCGCAATTGAGAACGCTGTGCAAAAACCTCGCTACAGAGATGTAAACAGTAATGGAGATCTGAAAGACACATTATCCAGGGTGCGCGGAAGAATGGCTCCGTGATCGCCCCCGCAGATTGACCACTGAAGGTCAGGGAAGGAAACCAGTGGAAAATTGGACCCGATAGAAAAGGGGGCGAAAAGGCGCTGACAACATCCTGTCACAGAGACTGCCTACGTCTGATATGTCTCTGCCTCGCAGTTGAAGGGGGAGGGGAGGGGGTGAAAAAAAGTCAGAAGAGCAGCAGGTGTTGTCAATGATAACAGACGTATTGGCTTTGTTCAGCGATGGATGCTTAAGGTTTTATATTTATTTATTTTGCTTTATTTTGATAAGAACCCGAGCTGACATTTGAAACAGTAGAGAGCATGAATTTAATCTTACAGTCCATTTGAGGAAAGTATATTCTCGGCGCATGAAGCGAGCCTCCGCCATGCCAGCATCGGTATGGCGAATGATAAAACCAACTTTGCTCTGCCCCACACCTCAGTGCATTTCGGCAATCAGGAGTCCTCAGTTTGTGATAAAAGTCAATATCACTCGATATGCCTCCCTCCAAGTTGAATATAAACGCACATAGGTTTATATTGGAATCCACCTTCCTCATACCAGTATTTCAAAGTGACCCTGTGCTTCACTTGAGATTCAGGCCGACAAGAATCCAGGCCCAACATGTCTGATAATCGTTAGTGATTCCAGCACAGTGCTGAAAACATGGCCTCATTTTTGCAGCCAGAGCTAAACCAATTATTGCAATAGTGGGAGCCATCTGTCTTCATAGTCAAATGCATTGCCGTCACTTTTTCTTTTAGAGTGGATCGAGCCATTTGTGCATTGCATAGGAAATGAGTCGATCAAAATCACAATGAAATCTTACGAGGACAAGTCTGCTACAAGGTCCAATGGCACTTAAAGCATAGTCATACTCATATAGTCTACGTAGAACAATCTTCATATACTTTAATTTAATTGAGTTCAATCAAGTTTGAATTTAATTGAGTCCATCAAACAGAACTGATCCATATTTGACTAATTAAGTCAGATGTCTTAAACTTTTTGTTATTTGTCAACATTGTTTCACAATTTTAGTGTTATCAATATTTTGTCATTTTAAGGATCATAATTTGTGATTTAAGTCTTGTGTGACATTGACATTGATGCATACAGGTACAAGTTTTTACTCCTAGCCCTGCGCTGAGGAATTGGATGAGTGTGAGCCACTTCAAATGTATTTAGAAGTGAGCCTCATTTGCATGGCTAACTTGGTGGTGCGTTGCAATTATGTCCCACCGTGATGCACACTGCAACACTCTGCATATAAATGAAGTTTGGGAGATAAGAATACCTCACAAAAGGCTCAGCTAATTGCCACCAACCCCCACCACCCCCCATTTGCTGTAGCCCATTCCCTGACATTAGGAAAGGTACTCTAAAGGTGTGGTGTGAAAAAAGGTCTATTACAAACCGCCAACCCGGCTCCAAAACAAGCCAAAACACGTTTTTTTCTCCACGTCTCCTCCGAAGTGCTGGCGATGAAACCAGTCACTTGGATGATCAATGGCGGGTCGCTGAATGTGCGGGAGACGCTGTGTCTAGGTGCGAGTGTGTGGGACACATCTAACGAGATCAAAGGGGCCTTTTGCTTTGCTTTGCATACCTCAAACAACATTAATAATGGATACGCTTCCGCACCGCACCCCCACCCCAGCCTGTCACCGCAACAACAGCACTAGGCTGCAGGCTGTGTGTGAGTACCTGAGTATGTGTGTGTGTGTGTGTGTGTGTGTGTGTGTGTGTGTGTGTGTGTGGGAGTGTGGGTGGGTGGAAGGGTCGGGGTGTAGGTGTGTGTGTATTTGTGTGTATGCAAAGAGGTATATGTGTGCATGTGTGTGTTTTGTGTGTATATATCTGTGTTTCCTCTGTCACGACAAGCGAGAAACAAAGCTCTAACCAGCTGACATCACATACCTATTACTGGTGTGAAAAGACATGTTGTTTTTATCTCGGGTAGATTACAGATACAGAACATACCTACCAGTACACAGTTGGAGTAAAAACAAAAATGGGGATGAAGTTGACAATGCAAAGCTCAGACTCGTTCTGAGGTGCCTTCTCTTAGCCGGCACAGGCTACATGGATGATGCGCTCCCAACCAACGCATGAAAACGCATGACACACACACATTTTGTTATGCACCTATAAACACCTAACTCACCATGTATAGCCGGGTGTGTGAATCAGGCCCAAGAACCTGTGTGTTTTCTTTGCCTAATTCTTATCTATTTTCATCATTCTCGTAGCCTTGATATAATCTGGGGGGTTGGCGGCCTTAGCTGTGTGGCTGATGTAACCCTGTTTATGCATGCAGCCAGAGGGGCTTGGCCTGCCAGATTATTTCACTCTTGGTGTGAAACAAGATGGTTTCTTCTTGAGTGCAGTCGGTGATTCTTCACCTCTCATGCCTTCACCAATCACCCCAGATGGTTCAGATTTGCACCCTTTTCCCTCACAGTGAAACACCTTAACACCTTCCCAATATAGCCAAGCCACTGCAACATGAAAATAGATCCATCTATGTTTTTTTTTCCCCCCAACTCACTTATGTGGGTTTGTACAAATCACCACTGAAAATGCACGCACACACACACACACATGCACGACGCACATACACACACACACACACACACACACACACACGCACCCACACACCCACTTGTACACACACACACACACACACACACAGACACACACACACACACACACACATTATTGGTCAATAGTGGAACATTTTGCTCTATCTATTATTCAGATTTGTCTGACCTTCAGCTGTACCGGTACATTGAAAACAAAACACCACACACACACACACACACACACACACACACACTGGCACATTTCCTTTGACAGATAACGTCAGTGAGCTGACAAGTCTCCCGCTACAGTAACAGATGGGTTGTGAGGCTCGAGGCTGCCCCCTGGTGGTTGACCCGGCAGCAGGTCACGGCACATCTTAACCCCCACCGCCCAACTATCCTCAGCTTCACCGCGTGATCACTCTTCCTATTAAGAGCTCTTAATGGCAGGCAAGCTCGTCAATACCTGCTCAGATAACCCGCCTCCCCCTTCACACACACACACACACATGCACGCTCGCACACACACACATACACACACACCAACACACACGTACGAACGCACACACACACACACACACACACACACACACAATCTGCTCCCTTGCACTGTGTGTCCTAATGGCAGCTATAGGGAAGTGGACTGGGGTAATCCTCTGGATCGCGGGGTCTCCGGTCTCCATCTCAGCACGGGCCCGTGATGGATGGTGGGCTGGCCAAGCCTGGCCGAGCCGATGGACGGCGTGGGCCATTGAGATTAATCCAGCAATAAAAGGCCCATTACTTGGCTTTGGCGTGGCGGCTTCATTCTTTACGGCAAATGGTCTCTTTACTTGAGGCCGGGCTGGCAATTAGGCCTTCCCGAGCCATGCGTCATAATCAGACTGCTGGAAAACACATACAGTCTGCGTGTGTGTGTGTGTTTGAGTGACTGACTGAGTGAGCAGTGTAGTGTCTGTGTGCACATGTCCCTGTGTGTGCGTACATCCATGTGCGTGCTTGTGTGTGTGTGCATGAGTCTCCTTCACCTCAGGTTAACAAACACACACACACACACACACACACACACACTTAGCAGCAGCCACTACTAATGTAGAGCTAAATGCCTGCCAAGGTCCCTGGAAGCCTCTGTTTTGGTCATTTAAATGAGCGCTGCTGGACGGACAAAGCCCATCGTTAGCAGAGACAGGCTATTAAGCCAAGTGCGTTCTTAATGTGCTATCTCACAGCAGTGGCAGTCTCTTAGAGTACACATGCACAGTACACACAGCCAAAGACTAACTCCTGTCTCTCAAACATCAACCCCAGTGCACTTTCAGAAATGCTACTCTGAAATATGAACCAGGATGCAGTACATCAATAAGATCTATTGAGTTACTTTCATTGGAGTCAGTTGAGTTACAGCCACTGTAACACTGCAACTGATATCATCAGTGATACAGGTTATATGTTACATGATTACTAACTATCTTATTTTCCTTTAGGCTGCTTACAATTTTGTATGGATTGGATGGTTGACTTGGATTTCTACCAGCAAACTGACACTAGAATATTTCACTTCCGTTATTGGCATTATCAGGGTGACAGTATTTTGGAGACGGGCCTGTCACCGGGAATGCCAAATTGTCAGATGGGCAAGGCTTGCCCAGGCATCTGCTTGCTTTGATTTCCATTTGTGTATTTCATCCCTTGTCTGCAAAATCCATGAGCACAAATCAATTTTCTCAACTCCAAATGTCACATGCAGGTGGAATACCTGATGAGGTGCGGCCACTCCACCCCAGGCAGAGAGATCGCAGGTCCCATCGGGAGCCCTTTTGTTGATTTCACACACAATAGGAGATGATGAAATTTAAAAAGGAAGGGGCCACAATGACAACTCCTGGCAATTACTTGTTTCTTTACTCGTTTTATCCCTGAAGCTTTAAGTCCCTGTTGTATTCCTCTGCATACATTTTTTTAAAGAAAGAAAGAAAATGATTTGGGGCATCCTTGGGCTTTACCAAATTTGCAATGTGTTGTGTTCCTTTGGGGCTGACCCCCCCACACACACACACACACACACACACACACACATACACCACAAACACAACACACACACACACATACTCACTCCCACACCACCTCGTCAGAGCTCCCAGAGACAGAGTGATTTTTTGACTCCTCATAGGATTAGCAAGGGGAAGGCGGTTGTAATGTGGTTGCGTGAAGCCGCGGCACACCATAGGGCGTCTGTGCACTTCATGGCGGGCTCCCGCGTCGACCTCTTTAATTTCCTCCACATTAAACATTCATCCTGCTGGCTGCATTATGAATGAGACGCCATGGTTGAAAAGGCGGCTGCGGACCCTGGGAGAGAGAGAGAGAGAGGGAGGGAGAGAGACCAGCCTACTGGGAGAGAGGCCTCTCCACTGAAAGTGTTATAAATCAGCCTCATTTCTGTAAATGTACATACTGCGTACTTCTTATGGTCATCTGTGATTTTTTGTACCCATGTGTATCCATTGTTTATCCTTGAATGATTAGAATTCAATGAAAGCCTGTCTAGATGCCTTTTGCCTATCACCAGGTGTGAAATGTTAATGTTTGTAGAAAGGCATGTGTCCAGGCCTCTGAAGGACTTCCCAGGAAAGGGGGTAGTTTTAATTAAAAGACAATAGAAGCTGGCCAGACTTGACGTCACCGAAAAGGCCACATCCTTTACCTTGCATATTCATACTAGTAGGTCACTCCTTCTCTTTGTGTGTAACTTTAAATATGGTAGACTGTTTCTGTATAGGCAGGGAAGTCAGAGAATACTGAGAATCTGGTGAAATCCATGATGGGGTGAAACAAACATGTATTTCTCTCCCTTGAGGGCCACTGGCCCCTCATTGAAAAGAATAAAGCCTGGATCCTGATCTTGCATCGTCCTGATTGAGTCTTAAGAGAAATATGGTAGTAAAAATATACTATCACCACACATCTTTATCTCCCCCGGAAACAGTTCAGTGGGGCGAGTCAATGTGTGCAAGAGAGAGAGAGAGAGAGAGAGAGAGAGAGAGAGAGAGAGATGGAAAGAGACAGATGTGAGAGAGGTGAGTGTGTGAGAGAGAGAGAGATGGAAGGAGGCCAGCAGGGTGCAGAAGATCACAGGGGGGGGTCATTCAACCTCACTGGTCTTTAGAGCATGTATGTGTCTTCCCTCGTTGAAAACCTCATGTTAGGAAACTGAACCCCTCCTAGGCTATGAATACCATGGTCTCCATGTGCATGCATGTGTCGTCACTGCAATATAAAATCACAGAGCCCCCTCCCCATATTTGTTGTTATGGCCCATAAATAACAGGCACAGTCCACACTGCCAGTCTAATATGGGCTGTGGGGATCAGAAGTCTAAAATACAGGAGATGCCTTTGAAAGAGGCAACCCATACTTAACACACATCCCATTAACCTTTCGTTCAGCGATAGGGAATGGGGGAAGGGATTACAGAAGGACTCCACGAACACACACTACACACTGGGATGAAAGGGAAACCTTCAGTCATCTTCATAATATCTTTGGGTTTTGACTTGCCTCGGACAACTATTTTTAACCCCAAGAGAGGGGTAGGCAGTCAAGCATTAAATTTGTCATGCTTCTTAGCCATTTACTGCCAAAGTGGAGTCACAATACATCTCTCAGGCTTGCAGGAAGGGAGAGTGGACATGGCCGAATTAGCCATTTCAGATCCTAAGATGTTTCATGCTTCTTAAGCATATACTGGAGGAAGAGAAGTCACTATATATATATCACCCGGGGGTGGTTTAAAAGAAAAAAGAAATGAAATAAAAAAATAAATCAAATAAATCCAAAAGCCACGCTGTCAGTCGGGTTTGTGAGCATATTTCCTGAAGCATGTTTCTCGGGAACATTCGCCCACCACGGATCAAGGGCTCCATCTATTCAGCTGGAGATAATGCAATGTTTGGCCTCCGCTCTTGACTCAAACAGACAATTCACACCATCATAGACACAGTCATTAGCCGCGGCTCATACGTCACAGACATGGCGCCAGCAGAACAGCCATTGCCATGAAATTGAAAATATAAATAAATGAATACAAAACTGATGAATACATAAACCCTCATTTATTTACCTTATACAGTGAATATGTGATCATGACATTTGTTACTTCATTTGTTTGTTCTTAGTCCTGACAGTAGGGCTGTGGGCTGTAACGATACACCAACCTCACGATTCGGTTTGTATAACGATTTTTGACCCACGGTTCGATACGAATCTCGATTTTTATTTTGGGCTAGACATTTTATTAAATAACATTTTAATAGCCTCCCTTAGAACACCAGAGGATTACAATATAATATATCTATATTTTATATCCTGATATAAAAATATTTTTCTGAATGACTGATATTTATGACGGCACACTTTATGCAGATTAGCCTATAGCCTAGGCCTACTATTTTTTATTACAACTCTACCTCTTTAATTCAGCTGTCTGGTTGAAGCCTGGAAATATAGTAAACAAAGTAGCATAGTTAGCTAGCTTAGCCTATCATAGTCTACTGATTGGACTGTTCAGTTTCCCCATGTGTGTTTAAGTTTCAAGGTAATATTTGTTCTCCTTTGGACAGGCCCTTTTGGGAAACGTTGGTATTGAGATGATCAGTCAACTTCAATGCAAGAGTTTTAAACAAATATGTGCAGCATGCTAATGATGCTAGGCGGATTTGATAGTAATTTAGCTAGTCGTCTTCTATGCGTCCTTGCTTTCACGATTATGAATGTTTTATTTAAGTTGTGCGTGTTCATTGAGCAGGAGAGGGAGGGAGCGCGAGAGAGAGTGGGGTAAGGAGAGGGGGTTTACTTCTATACTGTTTGGTAAAGTTGCACACATAGTCTACAATGAAAGCAAGGAGAGGTTTGAAATTATTTTATTTATTTGTTTTTGGACAACGTAGGCTACCGATAAGTAAAGCGGGAGATGTGGGTTGCTTTTGCGGCTGCGTAGGCCTAAGCTGCAAAGCACTGCGTGAAACACTAGAAAGGGTGTGTCGCGATTCTGCCTTTTCACACCGCGACACAGTATCGTGGATATAAATGTCGCGATTTCGGTTCCGAATCGTATATCGTTACAGCCCTACCTGACAGTGAGTGCTTTAATAAAACTCAACAGCGCATAATGCATAAATAGAAATCATTACTCATCATTAAACAGATGTTTTTATCCAACGTGACTTAGAGTCCAGTACAGATGTTCTTTTTCATCAAACCCATGATCTTGGTATTGTTATCACCTTACACAACCAGTTGAACCAGAAACATTTAATAAGGATTGTCTTACTTACGGCATATACAAGTAATTGTCTAATGACTCCATCCATATTAATCTTGGAGTCAGTGTGTTTGTGAGATCAGAGAAATGAAGCATTATTTAACATTCAGTACACATCATCACACTCTCAGGCACTGCTGAGGGGCCAATCAGAGTAGTTTTATTGGCTCGCTGTCACTCATCATATAGATGATCACACTTGATTGGTGAAAACTCCATTTTATCCTCTTTTTTCATCTCCTATTCATAGGTCAATTCGTAGGTGTTAGGCTGTGGACAGCCAGAGAAAAACGAATTTCCCCGGAGACAACTAATTTGTTGGTTCTGAGGTGCCGCCATTTTCCTTCCGGTGTGCACCACCACGGCTTGGGGTCAGCGATCAGGAGACACAACCAATGCGTCCCTGTTGAGAAGTTAATATCCACCGCCATCTGTTCGCTCTCTGTTTGATACTATCTTTAGGTCTGGTTTTAGAGCGCTACTGTACATCTTTGATGCACTGCAGGGCTCTAAGGTGCCTTCCTGACTTGGAATTCCCCAGAGACTCGGTCATTTCTGGATGCAGATAAATATTATTTCCATAAGACAACAGGCCAGCCCAAGCACTGCATACTCAGCAACTTGGAATGTGCAACTTGGAATGTGCAAATATGCAACTGTAAGTTGTATCATTTCACAATGCATAGCTAAAGCTTGTCAACCTCAGTGAATACTGTTATTCTTGGAGGCTGGTGAAGTATCACATTATATTACAGACACTCATTCAGAGGTTAGAATACAGTAGTGCCTATTGGTCTATTGTATAGTACTGGACACTTAGCCTGTAATAAAGTACAGATTAATTTTCATTTGTACTCATTTTGTCCATCAATATGTTTGGTCCCAGCAGGGTTGGATCAACAGATCATTAGGAATCTGATAGGCCTCCAGCCAGCCTCTGTGGAGCTATGATAACTTACGATCTGTCTCCACCATCACAATCAATGTCTCCGAGGAGTTTTGGTGAAGACAGAAAATGGAAAGTAGAGAGGCTGGCATTTTATAATTTAGCACACAAAAAAAGGACATTTTGAAAAGTCGAGCAAGAAAAAAAAAATGACAAATATAATATCAAATCATTCTCAGAGGCTGCCTGTTCTATATTCCCTATTTTGAAAACCATTGACTTGGACACTTCTATTTCCTTTATCGCTGATGGATACAGACTGTTTGGTTTGTTAAAGGCCTCCCTCCAGTGGTTTACAAACAGAATATAAAACAGAGAAACGGGGAGAAGGGCTAGCCGGTGTGGTACCAATAAAACAGATAAAATCACCTCCTTGCGACTTTTATACCACAGTAAAATACTATTAGAAATGTTCGTTGTCAGTGCAATACAACACCTCTTTGTAGGCTGTATATTTGGATCTTTAATATAAGCAATAAACAATAAACCACAATACATTTCAGTTGTGATTTACAAAGAGACAGTGTCAATGTATATAAATGACCTGGAGACTGTTAATGATGAAGAATAATTGCTTTCCATTGTGCTGCAGGCTAATGTGTCCTGTGTGGATAGCTATCTCAGCACGAAGCTCCGTCCGAGCACTACAGGTCTCCACATCCCAGAGGGCATTTTAATAATAAGCATTTACATAAATTAACAGAATGACCTCAATAAGATGGGCCTCCTCGGCTCCAACAGCATGACAACTGCAGTACAAAACAGAAACACATTTTTTTCTTTCTTGTCCATTTCCAGAGCTTCAAACCATCTTTGATGAGAACAAATTATTTGACAGATCATGGAGTCCATTGGGAAGATTAACAATAATCTGTCAGTATAATGAGAATCAATGTGTCACGTTTCTACCGCTGAGTGTTAGATGAACTTTAGTAGCCTTTATTTCACTGGCTATTAAAGTGAAATGTTTTTTTTTTCACCATCAATCAATGACAAGACAAGACCTTTCGAAGAAAAAAAAACACCATCAGGAGACCTTTTCTCACTTGCAGGTAACTTCAACTGGCTTTGGCATTCTGGCCAAAATGGTGAGAGAAATGAGCACGGCCTCCCATTTTTGTCAGGTCCAATCTTGTAAGTGTTTGATAAAGATGAAGTGAAGTGTTAAAAATCAATCCTGTGCCCAGCGTGGTCCTCGCAGACACACAATGGCTGAGTGCTGGCTGCGGGTGGGGAAAACATTTGGAGGTCTGGACACATTCATTTTGAGTTTCACTTCAGTGACAACTCAATGACACTCAAAAGACACAAGTAAGGGACAGCAGACAGTGGAAAGACCTAAAGGGATCACGCATGCTCAGTCTGTGATATGGGCAAAATTATGATTCATTTATTGACAGTACATATGGATTTTAACATACAATATGGATCATATGATGTTAATTTCAAAGACCAAAAACGGGAGATGACAGCACACCCACATGAAGCTTCAAAGTGTGTGAGAACCAAGGACCCTCTTGGGTATGATGAACCAATAAACAATGCACAGACATGACATATAGGGTAATTAGCAGTCTACTAAAGCGACAATCTGAATGATCCAGATGTGGAGGCCAGATGTGACTGGCAGTCATCATAGCCAATTTGACATTGGTAGGCTACTACTGCAACCTAGCATGGAAGCCAGCCGAACTTAGCCCCGCCCACAAAATTTGATGTCGGGAAGTTCGGTCTGGACCGTTGTGGAGCAACTATGCCTGAACCAGAGCGATTCGGAGTCTCGGACCAGAAAAACTTGTGTATGGCTTAGTCAGGCTAACTGCAACCCTGTGACACCAGTTTCACAAGTTGTGTGCCGTAAGCAAATATCCACATCTCGCACCACCTCAGCAATATTCAGCACACCAGAAGCAATGCTTCACCCTCAATTTCAAGATTGATTATAAACAATCACAGTTCCTTACAGCCCATAACAGCCATATCTGACAATCAAATAAACATTAGGCTACATCTCGGCATTATGGCCCACGTTTGCAAAGTTAGAGCAATAAACAATGCCAAGCCCCTGCTCTCATGGCAGCTTGTACTACAACTAATTACTGCAGTAATTCAATCTGTGCAAAACCCCACAAAACAATTATGCATCAACAGGAGCCGCTATAACAGACAGTGAGGGAGAGAGTAACAGCGTCCTCTAGAGAGGTTCAACCTCGTGGATTGCTCAAGGTTTGGCGTCATTAAACCAGTCTGCCATTTGATGCCAGTGTTTGATGAATAATTTAAATGATATGACTCACTAACAACCTGTCATTTCTACTCCCAACTTGGAATACATCGTCAGTGTCAGACATAAAAGACGCCTAGGCAGCAGCCAAAAGTCACCTTTAGAAATAGCACATATTTGTTGATGATTGATACATCTGAGTTGAGGAAAGTGGAATCAAGACCTAAACTAACAGAACTTAAATCTAAACAGAAACTAAAGTCTTCTATTTTAGGACGTGTGGCCCTCATTACATAAGGGATAACATAACAGTTCATGTAAACTTCACAACAAACTTGGTGAAAATGATATACAAGTGTACAGTAATCAGAGGTGGGAAAGGACATGACTGAAATGTTATGAAATGTACTTAATCAAGGCAACATGAGCACTTGTATTTGTAGTGTGATATGGCCAAAAAACTGTTACTACTTCATAGGTGTGGAAATATCTAACGTTTATTGACGTTCTAAGAATGTGTCACAATAGGGAATTCAACGAAGTGGTGGTATAAGGCAACATACTGCACAGCAGCTTGTATATACTGTAGGCTACTGCCAACACTGTCATGGCCCTCCAGGATGTCGACAGCAGCCTACAGCACATGTACACTCAACAGCATCCTTGCACCAGTCACAGCGGTTCTCCTCCAGCTATAAGATTCGGCTTGGCTCCAGCACAGCGTGTTTGTGCATCCATAGCTGGAGGCCGCCAACAGGTGTAGTCACCTTGTGCACAACACGGAGATGGATGCATACATTTCCTCCTTTCCTCGCTGCCTCCATCACACTGCCAGCGGGGGAGCGGAGTCCAAGTTTATGGGCCCATTTGAATTCCCCGAGTCTCGGAGCGCTATTGACTTTCCGCAGCCACACTGTCACACATTTAATGAATATTTCTGTTCAGAAATGCCGCCGCACGTCCTCCCTAAAGGCTGCTAAAGTTTTTCTTTTGCTATTACACATAATATTTGTGTGAGCAATCACCCCTTAGATGGAGCTGTCTCCATTGCAATTTACGGTGACCAAAGCTACAGTATGGAGGTGGCAGGTAGTCGTCAGATTGTCAAACACAATAGTCAGTCTCCCAAGTTTGCCATTCAGCAACAGAACCAGCAAGTGTATTGCTAAACAGACTCTTAAAGGTTGACCTAATCAAACACCTACCTTTTATATGACCTGGTAGACTTGACCAGTGTGAACAGGAATGAACAGATGGTAACCATGACAATAGGCAATCAAACAAAAGCTAAATGTTTGGCTGTTAGTCCACCATCAGATATGAAGTGGGAGGAGGGGGAGGGAGTGCACATGTCCACATAGCTGCAGTCTATCAGCAGAAACCAGGCTAGAGAGGGGAGAGATGAAGAGATAGGCAGCAGCTCAACCCTCGGTGGCCCCTGTCTCTCTGACAACAACCAATTCACCCTTCAAATTGCAAGGTCAAGAACAGGACTGTCCAATATGGAATTTGACTCAGGATTCATAATTGTAGGCTGTCCAGCGTAGGTTTTCAGAGGGAACAGTGTCAAATACTGTAGACCATGAAACTCGTGATTTTATATAGGATGAACAGCTGTAGACAAAATGGTAGTGGTGCCAAATCGGTTATCTGAGAAAGAAGAATTCCTTTCTCTGTATAAAGCAGAAATTGTCGCTTTTCTAATGTCAAGATCTAATATGAAACTATAGACTTTATTGTGTGTCTTATAAAGGCAAAATAGAATGAGACTCGAGTGTCACAACTCACTTCTATACAGCCTCAGATATAGATGTAGCTAGAAGCCTTCCAATCAGTTGCCATAGGCTAATTTCATAACTTCATCCAATTAGAGGATTGAGCTGTGTTTATAATAAATCTTAAAAATAAATGTCATAACATCTCTGCTGTTAGTTAGACATTTAGAAATTGTTATTGATTCTTGTGGAATTAACAAGATGAGGATGCATTTTATGGTGGTTCTATCATAAGTTTATGAGTTGAAGATTTATTTATTGAACATATGTACTGCAATTTTATATTGTTATTAAAGTAATTTATATTATTCAATAAATACTTCAAACAGTATAGATATGTATATAGTCTCTTATTCAAAAAGGCCTTGATACTTTGAAAGAGGTGACCAGATATCATTGTACTAACAATGTGAGTGCACTATCAACCTACCTCCCAGGTATTTGTGTTTAGCCAGGGAGTAAACACGCTCTGATGGCAATAACACATTCTCACCCTCAAATGAAGAGTGTAGATCCGAGTACACAGAAAATGGGACGCGTCTGTGTTTTCAGTGTTTACTCAGAACGACACCATCATGGTATGTCTGGAAAGAGTCATTATTCACAGCGACAGCATATTGCTCTTTTGAACAAGATTTCAGGTGCCTGTCTCAGTCTCAGTGGCTGTGTTCTGTCAGCAAGCTAAGGATTCCTGGCAGGAACTAACAGGCTGCTTGTGGCCCAGTTTGATGTGGATCCCCCTGCCTCTACTGCACAGGTGTGATAGCTGCAGGAACAACCTGTCCATTTAGACAGCACTGCAAAACTCTTCACAACCCAGGCACTTTCCGTTTAATCACAATAATTACAAAACACTCACACCTCCAGGCTGTAGATGCGATACAGTGAGCTGTTTATGTGATTATGTTGCATACACAGTTTGTAACACTCAGATAATGTGTAAGATGATAATGTATAATGCATAAGATAATTCTGCGTTTCTTACTGTCTCCTTTTGTCTTTTGGTGCAGGCACACTCCCCCCCTGAGGTCTGTGTGTTCCTACACTGCAGGCACGATAAAAAAAATCACACCCTGACCTAACCTAACCCAGAGATAAACGCACTGCTGGGGGAAACTAAACACAAGACAATTGGCCTATTGTTATTGTTCTGCAGAGAGAGAGAGAGAGACAGAGAGAGACAGACAGAGAGTGTGTGTGAGAGAGAAAGAGACACAGAGAGAGAGAGAGAGAGAGAGAGAGATACAGAGAGTGTGTGTGTGAGAGAAAGAGAAACAGAGAGAGAGAAAGAGAGAGAGAGAGGAGAGAAAGAGAGAGTGATAGAGAGGGGGGAGGATCATGGTGCCTTTATCCCCTGCACCCATCGCTGGCTAACAGATCCATGTGGCTGGACGCTGAGGGTCAGCAGCAGATCCTTATCTGTTCTGCTTTGTGAGGTAAAAATTGAGACTCTCTCCTTAGACTGATCTGTTCAAAGCATGATGTATGACTTTCGTAGGGAGTTCAATTAATTTTCGACGCTGCACGCCTTGTTATGCATGACTGTCTTGCAAATCGGTGATGTGCCCATTACTTATGGTGTTAACCGCTGCTAAACAGAACAAGCAGAGTACTTTGGCGGACATTCGGAATCATTGAAAAAAATCTTATTTTAAAATCTGTTTTTTACTCTTTTTCATTCTTTCTCTCTCTCTCTCTCTCTCTCTTTCTTTCTTTCATCTCTTGGGCCGAGGTTCTGTCCTGTCCTTTGTAAAAACCTGAACGCATTTGACCTCTGTTTGGGGCCGCAAATCCCACTCTCACTCTACAGTGCTTACTCTTCTGTCGAGGAACAGCAGCCTTGGCAGTCAGCGGGGTGTCAGCCGTAATGCTATTTAGATGCAGACCGGCCAAGAGATGCGCGGCAAACACAGTTTAATAACATCAGATGAGCGCCTGTCAGCCAGGTTCGCAAGGACACTTCGGACTGAGATGTTGTTTCACAGGTGCAGGGCTGACTGCTAACCTTGTGGATTTCTGAAACACATTGTAATACAAAACAAAGCAACACTAGTGGCTAGCACCAAGCTACACTTCAGTAATATCAATAGTATGATACTTATGAATTTCTCAGTTATGACATTGTTATAAAACATTTGGCTGGCACTAACTAGAATAATTATTATTTTACATGCAAAGGTAGATTTTCAATTGTCACAATATAATGTTAAAGCCTCAAGTTTGCAGAACTATTATGTTAGATTTTAAAAACTATTAGTGGACATATATAATGATCGAACATTAGGAAAAAATGCATTTCAGTTAAGCCTGTATATTACCCTATGGGATCATTTTGATGAGGTTTAGAAATATTAAGCTCCCTTTATGTGACAGTAGGTGCTGTTGCTTAACTTGAGCCAATCTGTCATATTAGTAAATTAATATATACTGAAGTATTCCAGATTCTAGTGGTAGTCATTTTCCATTTCCATGACATTCAATTGAAATTCAATTTCATGATATTCAATTGACAATAAAGCAGACTTTGACTTTGATGTGTTAAACTTCATCAGTCAATATCTGCACAATTATCTTAATGAATTTGTTTTTCTGTTGATTTTCCATGTGTGTCTCTGGATGCTGTTCAGTCTTACTGTGTAACATTAACTTCAGGTTTGGCTCATTTGTAGACCTGGCTGCTCTATCCACCATGACTGAACCTGGTCATGACCTGGATATCCATCGGCTTTGGGGTCAAAGGGTCAACAAACCTCTGGAGGGGTTGGTGTTTAATGACCTTATAGAAGTCTGCACTGCTTTATCATTGAGCACTGAGCATAGTGACACTGTCATATTGAAAGTCGGTTTGCTTTGTAAGCAGAAGTTAAAGCTCTGTGGACTGCCAATCTTAGGGGAAACGTTCTATAAGTTTAAAGGCTTTACATATTAGACAATTATTTAAGACATTGTTTTTTTATTCAAATTTTTGAATAATCTCCAATGTAACATAAAAATTAACTCTCTACTTTCCTATAATCAATTCAAATCTGTAATCACAAACCTTCCTATGTCAAATTGTACCTGTTTTATGTAAATGTTATTTTATTATTGTTATTATTTTATTATTAATATTTTCTGTATTTTTATTTTTCCTTCCTCCTTTATAATGTACATGTAGGTTATAATGTAGGTTATCTTATTATTTGTTTTATTTTGTTTTATTTTCCACAATTATTATACTATATCTCGTTATTCCATTGTTACTGTGTAATCTCTGTTTCACTGAAAATGAGGTCTACCCTCAATGAACCTCCGAGAATCATATTGAGACTATTGTCTCTTTTCCAAATGGTCCCTGGCCAAGAAAGGCAACACTGTAAATAACATAGAGAAACCTCATCTACAAAAAGACAAACAGTGGACCAACAACAAACAGAACCGTGCACACATAAACAGCAGCAAACACCAGTTAGTACAGACAAAGAACACAAAAAAAGCAACAAACAGAGCACACCACAATTACATAACAATTTAAAACCACCACACAAACCACACCACATTATACAGCAACACAACAAAACACAACACAACAGACAAAAATGTAAAGAATAAATAAAGATTGAATGAATATAAAAATGCTTTAAGCAAGAAAGGCTTTGTTTGAGCACTCACTGCTATCCATAGCTCTAGTAATTTCAAGCTACATCCTGAAATCAGTATTAGGCTTTTTTGTTTCCAATTCCAGTCAAAATAGAAGGAAACAGAAGGGAAAATAAGAGCTTGGAATCTGAAGAATTTTTATTCCAGGCACATAATATTACATTCTATAATACCATGTATATTCTGACATCAACTACCATGCCATGTTCTCTTGGTGTTGATTCAAACACAGTGATCGATACAATTATTTAGTGTCTTGATTTACTGTGCTGCAATATCATAGTCCCCAATGAGTACAATCAATACTGTCTGCACGGTGAGTGGTGGTATAGCTCCTTCCATACGGATCTGCGCATTCTTTTTCTTCCTTACAAACCTGTTATGCAGCATGAATGGCAAACGCGTCTAATGTCCTATCCTATAATGTGCATTAATTTTGCTTTCATCAAAGTAAAAAATACCCTTTAACCCAGCTGCATAATGATTTTTTTCTCAGTGTGTAGTTATTGGGAGGAGTAAATCAAATCTGCTCCCAGACCTACACCTCTCCCCCACCTCCACCGCCCCTTTATTGTGCATGTGGGGAGGAAGGGGGGCATTTTATGACTGCGGGTGTAAAAGTGTCGTTTGTGTGTCCCCTGTGTACCTATGTGGTCTACCTAAAGTGGGGTCGGTGAGGAGCACAACAGAGGACAAGGCCATAAAGTGCAAAAAGATTATAAAAGAATATATTAAATTAAAACCACAACAAATATTTATCTGCACAACAATGACACTGCATCAATCACTTCAATCCCCTAACTCTGCTACCAGTAAATCAGCCTCATCTCAACTCTGAGTTTTATAGTTATCGCCCATTACCTCTGAGAGAAACTGGGGACTGTAGATCTCCCAGCCTACGCTTACATTAAGCCCAATAAAAGCTAATTTCAGCAACACCACTAAACCCTCTACCCTATGTGGTTCGGCTCAGCCAATCAGATGATCATAAATACTGCAGGCAAAATTTTGGATTTACAACTGAAAAAAGGACTGTGGCAAGTGTATAATGTAAATGCTGAAACCGATCACAACCAGTTTCGTCGAATGACAAAAGGGGGAAAAATCTGTAATGCGCCACTATCACACCCAGCTGCCTCCACATTTTCTGACTCACTGACTTCAATGGTTGCCCCCCCCAGTGCCCAAACACCCCCCTCCCCATCGAGAACCGTGCAGCACTTAGGCAGATGTTCCCCTCCAAACTTATTGGCTTGCCGTGGCACCTGCATCGCTTCTCGCCAGCTGTTTGCGTGCCTTTTAAATGGTGACGGTAATTTGTCTGTGTCTTTCGTCTGTGTGTGTCTGTGTGTGTGTGTGTGTGTGTGTGTGTGTGTGCATGTGCCTGCTCATGTCTGCTGTGAACAAAGACCTCGGTGAGGACTCCATTAGTTGGACCGAGGGAGAGGCCTCGGTGCCAGGGTCAAACAATTTGCTGGAAATGTTAGGTCCTCTGTAACAATGCTGAGGGGTTAACACTGAGGCAGGCATCGCTGCTTATTTACCTCCCTTTTTTGCACATTTTCTCCAGTTTAGCACTAACAGAACCTGATACATTCAATAGGACACTGCTGGGTACCAGTTTTCTGCATAACAGTACACACACAGAAAAAGATAATAGGGCAGAATAGCATTTTACTGCACAGGCATACAACAGCATCATTCAGCATTCACAACAAACTAATGAACAGCAACAGGAGAAAATGCACTTTTTGTATAGAAAGAATACATATTCAGAGAAGCTGGAGGGCTGTGGTGTTGTGAGACGTTCGGTGGGTAGCTGAATGGCAACAAAATAATGCAAAACATTATTCACATTGGAGGAATGACGTAGAGCTTGACAGTGCACAACTAAACTAAAAACGGACAGCGTCTTAAATGCCTCATCGAACAGAGGATGCACAGCAATTTGCATTTTTTGTTACACACAAAGGTTGACATTATAAATTTGGATGCCTATAGTTGACTTTGGACCAGCTGGATTTCTAAATACTGTAGATAGTGGAGATACTAGAGTGTGTTTCACCTTTGTTTCTGTATAAGGTTCTCCAAAGCAGTGTGAGTGCACAATGCTATGCAGTAGCCTCCCTTTTTCTCTTTCCTCCAGGTTTTTGCGCTGTCTCATCCTGCACGGGTCCTCCATGTGAGTGGACAGAACAGGCAGGCATTCCTATTCCGGGGGCACAAACAGCATGCACAATGACAGCGTCACATCCACGGCCATGTGAGATATGTCAGAGAGCCGTGGCGGCGGCAGCGGTAGGAAGTGTTAGCGTCGTTCGCTCCCCTTTCACACAAATGGCTGTGTGCCTGTGTGGTATACATTACCACTTTTCCCGCGGGGGTCACCACTGTTTGTCATTCCTGCATGCTGAGTCTCCTACCCACTGTGCTGTGCTGCGCTGCGCGCTCAGAGAGAGAGAGAGAGCAAGCCGTTTGTGCCGGCCGCGCAAGGTATCTCTGACAGGCCAGAGTGGTTTGTGTGTGTTTGTGTGTGTGTGTGTGTGTGTGTGTGTGTGTGTGTGTGTGTGTGTGTGTATGTCCATGTGTGCAATATGTTCTCAGTGTGTGTGTGTGTGTGTCTGTGTGTGTGTGTGTGCACTTTGCCGTCGATATGGGAGTTCACCTCTGAGCAGAGTGAATGAACAAGTCCCTCGTGTGTGGCCTGCATCTCTGGGGCACCACAGCACCATGCTGCCACACACACAAACACACACACACACACACACACGCACACACACACATTCATACACACACATACACACACACACACACAACACGCGTGCGTACACACACATACACACATTCACACTCACACACACAAGCCTCACGCATGTTTGACCTGGGTGGCTGAAATATTAAACCGGATGGAAATCGTTAAACCAGTGTGCTGTCAGAGAGCCATTTGTCAGAGCAGGTGGAGTGTAAGGCTGATCGTGGGCTTTCATTCCATGTCTCTGTAAGCTTTCAAGTCCTCAAGTCCAGTGGGGATTATTCAACTTGCTGCAGAACCAAGCAACACTTCTGGTTTGATCGATCTTAGGACTGTTAATTAAAAATATCACTAGGCAACTTGACACACTCACCTTTAAACTAGACGTATCTAATACCTTCAGTCATTGATATTTTTTACTGCCACATAGTGTCTGTAAATCCCTCTTACCACACACGTCTGAGACGACAGTAATTGACAATGTTTTTTTTTTTGCTTCATGTTTTATGACTTTTCCTCAAATGAAGGGTACAACAGAGTTAGCATGAAATTTGTACAATAATTTGTTTTCAATGTCCTGTACCAATATTTTGTACATTGATGTTCCTTGGGGTCAGTTTGACCCCAGCTGTATGAAACATGGGCTACATGAATATTTGACACATTATGGATATTATTATTTGAATAGTATGAGAACATATTGTTATTATCATTATTACATACACAAGTACATATTACATATAAGTCATTTTGGGAGGACTCTTTTGGGAAAGTCAAAAGGGGAAGCAACAGCAAGCCTTTGGGCTGCTGACACTGGATGGGCAATATTGCCAGCCAGGGTTCCAAGGTTCATGAAGGGGTGTAGGGGGTGGGATTGTTTTGTAGGGCTTTTGATGGTGGTTATTACACTATTGTTAAGTGCCTGTCACAAAATAAACTGGGTAACAATATGAATTATAATCATTTTCTGAGGGTTTATTTAGCTGGGGTCAAATTGACCCCAAGGATAATGAGTGTCGGTAAGATTTGAGGATAACACAAGGGTTAATTAACTAACTGCCTTAGTTTTGTAATTTAGTTGAGCGCTCACTGACATGCTGATGAGAAACTGGTTCACGCATGTTTCACCACACACTCCCGCTGCGGTCGACATCGAGAACAACCAGCGACTGTGGAGCCACTCTGCCTCACCAGCACTGCCAGCAAAGTGAGCGACATACACGGGACTGTACTTCACACTGTGTGTTGTAATTGTGTAATCTGAGACAAAACGCTCTCCTCAACATTATTCCAACACAGGCTACAATAACAGCCCATGGCCTCCATTCTCTAGCAGCTCCACATCGCGCTCCCTGGAGGCCCAGGTCATGACCGACTCCACTGGTAGAGACGTGCTCACTCAGGGCCACAGGGCTCACTGTGAACCTCCCAAGGAACTGTTCCTCCATTCTGTCCACACACAAGCTCAATGCCACACACAAACATTAACAATGTAGCAGCCGAGCAGTAACTATATCAACCAGGGGATTCATAAGTGGTGCAGAAGGTGCCTGTGTGAGCACAGAATGGATTGGAAGTTATTGAATTTGGCTGAGTATTCTTTTGTTTTGGCATTAGTTTTTTATGGAGAAAAACACTGAAGCTGTGCAGGCAGTAGCTACCCATTGTGTTTGCTTACAGAAGAGAACTGTGTGCACAGCATAGATTGTATGTGATTATATGTAGATTACAATGTTTAAATTAGGTTGAGATGTATTGTATGAAGAGAAAGAAATTGGTTCATCCTGCCTTGAAGAAGTAGGATGGGATAGGTACTCATTATTCTTGAAGAATAATATAAATATGTTTATTTATTTAAATACTTAATCTGTTTATACTTTTCTGCTAGGTGAGCAAGTATGCATCTCTCAAGTGTGCGTCTCTTTTTTGTTTTTGCAGTTTTCAGTGTGCCATTTTCATCTTTGCCAGCCTGGAGTTGCGATAATGACTTGTTTGACTGTTTTGGGGGAAATAATTTTCTGAGCGAAAAATAGGGTTTGCTAAACTATGGCTGACTGTATCTGTCAGAATAACTTCTCTCTGTTGCTTTGTGTCGTCACACTCCAGCCTGAGATGCTATAGTGGGCATGACACCCCAAAACTAATTAGAGGCCCATTACTTATTTAAAGCTAACTTGTTTATGAGGGAACAGAGGTATAAATTATCCAATAGAGATGTCTTTAGGGGATTCGAGAGCAGGCTTTATTAACTCCAACTCTCAAGGATAATTTCACACAAGGCCAATTATTTCCAGAATCCCAGCCAGGAACCATTTAGGAGAAAGGGAACCACAGGAACTAATGACACAGTTAAAAGACCCTCTGAGGATGGGTTGTTATTCGAACCAAGGGACAGTTTGACGGCCGAGTCTCAGAGAATGGTGAGCTAATGCGGCCCTATCGGCACTCATCTCCATGACAACAGGATTGGCAGAGTACGAAGCGAGACAAACCAAACCATTTTTTTTGGGGGGGTGCAAACAGATAGAGGCGAGGCAGGCAGCGGCAGTAACACTGGTCTCTGGAGCCTGGAGACAGACCTCGGCACGCAGCAGACTTGTGCTGGACACACGAGCCGAGAGCAAACAGCGTAGCATAAAGCCACGCAGCACAGCACAGCACAAGCGTGAATATCTTAGATCTGCTCTCGAGACTCACTAACAAGCTCACCAGCCCCCACTCTCCACCTTATATACCCACCACTGGGTATTTTTGGATCGGCCAATCTGAGGCCTGTCTAATCCTGAAGCCCTGTCTTATGCAACATCAATTATTAATGCAACATCATTTCATTAGTATTAGGAAATGTCCACCAAGTTTGAGAATATGAGACATTGCTTCTGCAATGTTGTTTTTTTTTCCTTTTCGTTCAATTTGATTGTGGTATTAATCTTGTTACCAAGCTTTTATTAAGCCATGCATGAACTTTAAATGTCTCCTTTGACAACCCCTTTAAATGAATGTGATTGGTGAATTTGCATCTATTTCCAATGACACAGCAGCTTAAGGGGGAGAGAAAGAGCCCAATCTGCAGTGACCTTTTAAAAATTGCAGTGTTTTGACATTGCACAGCTTTCTTTCGGAAAAAAAAATGTAACCGATTAATGCACCATGATAAAAAGTTCCCAGATGATGTAGCACCCAGGGACTGTCTATTAATACATCTCTAATGGATTGGTGCATTTGCCCCCTCCCCTAAATATCACAAGATTGTGCTAAAATGGATGCAAATGAGATCCAATGTACAAGAGAAGATGTTTTAGTAGTCTTAGACAGACAGATAGGACATATAAGTATATAAGTGCATATACCCTTTTGATCCTTTTGTGAGGGAAATTTGGTCTCTGCATTTATCCCATTCCGTGAATTAGTGAAACACACAGTGAGGTGAAGCACACACTAATCCTGGCGCAGTGAGCTGCCTGCAACAACAGCGGCGGTTGGGGAGCAGTGAGGGGTTAGGTGCCTTGCTCAAGGGCACTTCAGCCATGCCTACTGGTCGGGGTTCGAACCAGCAATCCTCTGGTTACAAGTCCGAAGCGCTTACCAGTAGGCCACGGCCAACCAACTAAACTTCTCAGATCATGTTGCCTCAGTCGCCCGGTCATGCCGTTTCGCACTCTACAACATTCAGAAAATCAGGACTTACTTGACTCAAGATGCTACCCAACTTCTGGTTCAGGCAATAGTCATCTCACGACTCGACTACTGCAAGGCCCTCCTGACAGGTCTCCCAGCCTGCGCAGTGAAACCCCTTCAGATGATCCAGAACGCGGCGGCGCGCCTGGTCTACAACCCACCCAAAAGGGCACATGTTACCCCGCTGCTCATCCAGCTACACTGGCTACCTATGGCGGCCCGCATCAAATTCAAGGCTCTAACGCTTGCCCTATAAAGTAGTCTCTCACCTACTTGAATGCCCTCATACAGACATCACGCTACCTCCAGACCGCCAGCTCCTCAGACAAACGGCGTCTAGCTCTACCACCGTGCGTTCAGGCCAATCAAACTTTTCTCATCTGTTGTTCCTCGTTGGTGGAACACACTGCCAGTTCCTACAAGGGCAGGGACATCCCTCTCCATTTTCAAAAACTCCGGAAGACCCAGCTCTTTAGAGAACATCTCCTCACATAGCACCACTTACAACAAGTCTTGCTGATCCTAGCACTCACCAGCCGTCTTAAACTGACACGTAACTGTTAAAAACAGTACTCACTAATGCACTTATTCTTACTGTACTCTACCGTTTTTAAATTGTCCTAAAATTATTGAGAATTGCTTAAAAACTTAAACTGTTTATCATGTTGTAAATTAAACTTTGGCTAAAAATCGTCAGCCAAAATGTAATGTAATGTAATGTAATATACACACATTACACTCAACTCTCCAGGGCTATATTTTAACGGTCTGAAACGGAAGTGTCTTTTGCGCCAAAACATAAGTCACTTTGTGGGGGATCTTGAGGCTGATGCTATTTTACCGGGATATTATTTGACTGTTCGCCAGGCAAAATCTAAAATGGGGTGGTCTGAAGTAGCTACATTAATCATGGGTGTGGTTTGGGCGTAGCGTGCAATAAACCAATCAGGGTCATCTCACATTCCCTTTAACAACAGGCACGCGCTTGTTCCATAGCTGATTGCTATTTTGGTGGCGTATTTGCCAGGCGCCAGCCGAGGGCGTTCACAGCGCTATAATTTTACTGTTCAGTTAGGAACTGTCAGCTATTGATTTTTCCTCTTGACAAAATGTAATACAGAATTGTCACAAAGACATACTTTCCGATGTTTTGGGATCACTCTCACTGAATCACGAGATTATGAATGCATGGTGATATTTTTTGCTATGTACAATGTAATCTAACATTACCTCTCTATAGACAATGCATATCTTCTGTCAGTTAAATTTCTTCTCTCCCGTGCTGCCGCTGGGGCATTTGGATTAAATGGCATCGGCATGCAATTCAACATCACGTCTCCTTAAGTCATCTAATATTTCCTAATTTATGTCATCAACACATCCGTGATTCGTGAAAATGTGCACGCCAGATTTCACATCTTAATGGACACCACACTGATTTCCCTCAGTGGTAATATTTTTCTTAATTATGTATGGTTTACGAAATGGGAACTATGTTGTATAGATGAGTGGAGCAAAGTGTGCGTTCGCAGCTGGGTGGCCTGTGAGAAACAGTTTCCAAGTTGACCTAACTTTCAACTCTGCAAAGTATATCCCATTAACTGCATGACAGTAGGCTATTTACAATATTTTCTGTTAAGTAGAGTTTGTAAACACTTTATCATCAACTAAATGCACGCACAACATTCGTTTGAGCAGGAGAGAGAATGAATGGGTGCAGCAACTACAGAAATTGTAGCCATACTTGCTGCTTTCTTGTACTATTTGCTGGTTAACAGCTCATAAAAAGCTGATTTAAGCTAATTCACTAACTCAAGACTTTAAGGCCATCATGGATATAAAACATTTTTTGAAAATGGGATGGAGGGAACATAAAGCTTGGAGTTATTTCAGATGGGCTACAACAAGGTAGGCAAAATTCTGGTGCTTAAAACCTTAGCGCCGGCTGGAATAATGCTTAGGCTGATGTTAAAGTGCACGATGTTTAAAGCCATACATAGCGGTAAATTGGAACAAAACTAAAGGTAACTTTGGCCTTTATAGGGCTGTATAAAGTTGTCCAAATTAATAGGTCATAATTAGGCGTTGTTGTTGTAAATATATTGCATGTAGATGTTGTAGGCTACTAATTTTTAGGTCACCAATGCACGAACAAAAAAAATGGACAAATATTATCACGGGGTGTCTGTAGATTGGTGTGCAACACATTCATTCACGCAGGCCCTCAAAATAGCATCTGCATTTGCGCCACAGACTTTAGACCAGGGAGTTCCTGGTCTGTGGCTGAATTGTTTTCTGAAACTGCAAAATATCAACAGTGAGCGTTTGCGCTGGAACACGCCCGTCTTTTAAAGCTGAACCGCCCGGTGGCTAATAATTCCCTAGTTTACAGGCACGTACCTGTGGAGGGAAAATTCCAATATGCGCTGACTGCAAAATAAGAAAGACAAAAGCGCAAGTATACAAAGTCAATTGCGCTGGGACGCACGATAGAGCCCCTAGTCTCTCTTGTCATAAGTACAAAGTAAGTAACATTATACTCCATAGGATATGCTTTACTCTCAATGTTATTAACTGTACAAAATATAATTTATGTTAAGCAGCAGATTTATAAGTATAATTTTAAGACGTTATCACTTACAGAAGCCTATATGAAAAACATTGTACTTAAAGTAGCTTCTACTACTTTCTTCTGTCCCATCCTATTTGTCCTCTTTCTTTTCTGAGAGCACATTACAGTATTACAAATCACTAAATAAGTTATGGACATTTGGCCGTGCTTTATATAGATGGTGCCCTTTCTTCCTGTCCATACCATTAAGTGGTCTTCAATAAACTCATTATCAGCATGTGATACCAGTTAGTACTCTCCACTTAAAATAATTACAGAGTATCACTCTTCATTGCTCAGTATATTAAAGTGAACTTTATAATATAATTGCATTTTAGCAAGGACTACCTAATTGTAGGAGTAAACACACAGTATGTCAGTCTAATGCTTCCCTCTACTCTAACATGCCCAGGATCAATGAAACAGCGCCAATGCCAAGGTGGCACCGACCCAAGGTGGCATTAACCCAAAGTTACCCAGAGCCAGGGCACATCGTCTGACATGCCCAGACACAAATCCATCAGGCAGTGAAGCAGGTGGCGCCCACTGGGACCCCACAGACAAACTGTCTGGGGGGGTGGTGTACGGAGGAAGCCTGTAATTGGTTTCTCGGTGGGCTGAGCCCTTGCCACGGCCACAACGCTTTGATTGCTCACCGCATATACACCGAGCCAAGTGAACGAGGGCAAAGAGAAAAGAAGACAAAAAACGAGAAAACAGTGAAATGACGGAGGCGGAGTGATTGCGAGTGACGTTTCGCCCGGCTTCCATCCCATTTCCCAACCCCCTATCCATGCCCAAATCTCCTCACGCAGAGAGAGAGAGAGACATTCAAATCGTCGTGCTCCCGTTCGGCAAACCGAGTTAACCTCAGCAGGTACTTCAAGGGAAGGTTTAGTTTTTCATGGGTGACCCAGCTTGGTCCCTTTTAAGTGTCTCTCTGTCTGAAGCTCCTCTGACTCCTCTGCCAGGAAAGCCTTCAGATCCAAATATATCTGTTCTAAAAAGCATGAGTCACTCCACATTGCTTTTCCTCAGAGAAAAAGCGTTGATGTAAATCAGTGTCTGGAGCCATGTTGTTCGTGCCTGTGTTTTGGATGGCTGTGCATTTCAGACCAGAGTAGAACTGTCCAGGTGTGCTGGTCACTGAATCTATCCCACATCTGCCTCAGGTCTGGCAGATCAAAGACAAGAACAACTACCTGATATGCAGGGATGTAGTGGGAAAATAAGAGGTGGGTAAACTATGAATTATTACATTACATTTGGCTGACGCATTGTTAACCAAAGCGATTAACAACAATTATTTGAGGTGGACAGTGCCATGCGGTATCAGCGTTTTTAAAAAAGGCATTCAGAACATGTTTGATGATGGTGGAGGCTATTGTCCAATGTTTATAACAATACCAGTGGTATTAAATGGTTCCTAAAGATCTTAGAGAGATGTTAAAAGTTGCAATTGGTGAATAAACTCTTTTGAGAGGTGGATAAACTGTGTTTACTTGCGTTTAGCCTCCACTACATCCCAGCTTATATGTTGCTGTGATAAGTCTCTTTAAAAGGACTTTTTTGCATTACTGTAACATTGCTCTTCACTTCCTTCCTTGTTATTTTACTTGTAGACTTTAGAATATAAGATTCTCCGGATGAGTCCCCAGTTGAGAAACTAAGTTTGAAATGCTGACAGAATGAATAGGATTGAGGTTGTGGAGACAGGTCACTCGCAAATGATATCTGATTTGGGATTGGATCCAGCTGAGATCTCACAAAATTAAGCTCTTGTCTGCTCCCTGAGTAAATTTGTTCATTAAGTATGTGTAATGAAATGTGTCAAGAACAAGGATCTGCTTAGTGGCAGTCATCATTTTTTTCAAAAAAGCGCATCCGAGGCATCCACATACCATAGGTCTTTACTAACTCTTCAAAACTTATGATAAATCCTGTTAAGTTTTCACTTGGGGTGACAGACGTGAAAAAGGTTGGTAACATGAGAAGGGCTGATTGCGGTGAGCTCATGCAGGTTGGGCTCTCCCAGATGATGGCTGACTCAGGAACAGTCCTGGGCCGCATCAGGAATCAGAATCCGAAGACCCCCCGCTGCTGTAAGGCACGTCTGTTGCTGACAGGCTCCCCATGTGGAGAGTGGTGGCGTCAGGGCGATGCTTCATGATGTGTCATATTGTTTTCTGACACCTCTCCGCTGAGTGCCGGCCCACCGGAGTCGCACCGAGTCCCCGCACAGCACGACGCCGGCATGTTTAGCCTCTCACGCACATCCACAGCTCACCATGAGGCCTTTCTCCCCTTCTCTCTTTCTCCCTCTCTTCCCGTCTATCTCTCTCGCTTTCTCCATGGGGGTAGAGGACACGGAGGAGGATGCCAGGAGGCCTCTCTCTCTCTCCCTCTCCCTCTCTTTATCCCTCTCTCTCTCTCTCTCTGCTCTTAACACTCTGTGGACGCTCTCTCCCTCTATCTATCTTTCTCTCGACATTTCTCCATGGGGATCGGGGAGAAGGAGGTAGACGCAGACAGGTGCGGAGCCAAAGAGAGATGAAGGGGCCGCGTCTCCTGCTGTAGAAGGGGGACTTGGCATACGGGTGCGGCGAAGGGGGGGGATGGGGGGGGGGGGGCATATGACTCCTCGGGTGCTTTAGACGCGGCGTGACGTGCCGTGACAGGCGGCGGAGACGCCCCCCCCGGACGGGAGAGATTGATGCCACATGCTCCGTCTCTCCGTCCACCATGTGCGGCATGAAGGTGCTATTTAAAAACACACACACACACACACACCCTCACTGCACGCTCCAGAGAGCTGGCCAAAATAAATGACCCAACGCCACATGGTTACATACACAACAGTGACGCACGCAGTGAGGAGACAACAGGCTGTGTGTGTGTGGGTTGGTGTGTGGTCCTTCTCTAAAGCTAGAGAACAAGGAAGTGTGTGTGTGGGTGTGTGTGAGAGTGTGAACCTTGTCTAAAGCTGGGGAAGAAGGAAGTGTGTACTGTAGGTGTGTGTGTGTGTCTGTGTGTGTAAGTGTGTGTAAGTACGTGTAAGAATGGGAACCTTGTCTAAAGCTGGGGAAGATGTGTGTGTGTGTGTGTGTGTGTGTGTGTGTGTGTGTGTGTGTGGGTGGGTGTGTGCTTGTGCATGTGTGTGTCAAAACTGAGCCATCCTAGCAGCCCCTCCAACCTCACTATCCTCCAAGGTCACTTCTAATTTGTTGCTGTCATGGCTGGCCTGTGAGTGCGGCGGCTGAAAGGAAATCCTTCATATCTAATTGAAGGCTCAGATTGGCTGCCGATGCACTGGCAGAGGCCCTCCTTATTTCCTGGGCTCAGACTTTAATCACTGTCCATATGCAAAGCCTTGGCTAAGCCCAGTTTGTGTGTGTGTGTGAGTGAGTGAGTGAGTGCGTGAGTGAGTGAGTGAGTGTGTGTGTGTATGTGTGTCTGAGTGTGTGTGTGTGTGTGTGTGTGTGTGTGTGTGTGTGTGTGTGTGTGTGTGTGTGTGTGTGTGTGTGTGTGTGTGTGTGTGTGTGTGTGTGTGTGTGTGTGTGTGTGTGTGTGTGTGTGTGTGTGTGTGTGTGTGTGTGTGTGTGTGTGTGTGTGTGTGTGTGTGTGTGTGTGTGTGTGTGTGTGGTTTCAAAAGGGGCTGGCGAGGTGTTCCTGTTCGCCCACCGTGCTCTTGGCTGAGTTCGGCCACTTTCACCTTCACCGGAGGAGGAAGATCACAAGCAGGTCTTGGCTGTCCCCACGGCCACCTTCTACACACACCTGACAAGACCCGATGTAATACACACAGTCATTACCTCTTTTTCACTTTCACACACACACACACACCACACACACACACACACACACACACATGTACTCACACAAATGCACAGATCATCTCATTCACACACACACACACACACACACACACACACACACACACACACACACACACAATGCCTTTGAATCTCACCATGCAGTCCATTTAGAGCTCCCACAAGTCTCAAGAATTCTGTTGGAGCACATTTGTTTTCAGAATGATGCATTATTATTGGAAAATGATTTATTATGCTAATAAGCATCTAGAAAAATAAAATAATGTTTGCATCAGATGATAAAAAAATGAACGACAATGGCCTTTTTGCACAAGCCCAGTTTATTCATTATTTGTGAGTTTATTTCATGGTTGTCTGCCTCAGCTGCATGGGAGCTGGTGACTGCTGTTTGCTCAAAGTGCTTGATGTCCTAAATTCAGACTCATTTCCTTAATAACAACCCCATTTTAGCAGTCTGCCTTGCCACCAGACACACACACACACACACACACACACACACACACACACACACACACACACACACACTCAGACTCTCTCACACACCCACACACACCATCCTGTCCTAATGGAACGGCACTGTTAACCAAAAGAACAGGCTTTGTTATGGGTGAGACCTTCTAGCGCCAGGCAGCTTCATCTGAACTGCACACGCTCTGTCAGTGTTAGACCCCTGCTGCCAAATAATCATCAAAATAAATGAAAATGGCTTGACACTCATTGGGGAAATTACCCTAAAAAAATGCAAATGGAAATCCAATGCTCAGTGTCCTGCCTGGCAAGGGAGACTAAAAAGGGACCCAAATGGAAATTTATATGGGAAAATGTATTGATTATCTCGAGTGAGACGCTCAGATTAGGCCTTTATTTACCAGTCATTTCACTCGGACTGGCTCCGCATTCCTCTGGCGGATTAATGGCGGCCGAAAATGAATGCAAATGGCCATCGCGTCTCAGCTGATTAGGGAAAATCAGTTTTGAGGAGCGGGGGAAGTTATGAGGCTCAAGCAGCCGGGGGGGGCTGTAATCAGACGCCCGGGTCCCTGCGCATACGCACCAAGTAGGGTGGCGATCAGAGACCAGAGTAACTGGAGAGAGAGGGGGGGGGGGGCTTGGAATTTCGGTAGCACTCTCAATTTTCGTTATGACGGACGCTTCATTTTTAATTAAGGCTCTGTTCAATCATGGAAGACATGCTACACTAGGTAAATAAAGTGCTGGATTGCCTGTCAGGGCTACTTGTGGCCTTGATGGACTGTGGCAGTCAGAACTGGGAGTGAGATGAGGAGCTGAAGTAAAGCCACTGCTGGTCTGGTTATATGGAGATCACAGACAAACCTCATGTTGTGATTACTAATGCCAACTGTGTGTCTGTGGAATGATAAACTGCCCACCCCCAACTCCAGTCTAATGATATGGCTAAGACCAAGTCTCACTGGCTCAAGAACAGTAAAAGCACATCTCATTCCTTTCTTTCTTTCTTTCTTTCTTTCTTTTTCTTTCTTTTTTCTTTTATCTTTCGGTAATTTTGACAAGTTCTAGTCGTTCTGTCTTCCACATTCATGAAAGGTTTGGTATGAATGTTGAGTCATGTCTCATGAAACAGTCATGAATGCTTTATGTGCAGTTTATGACAGCTGCTATGAATGTGTTATGAACTCAAGTAAAGTGTTACCTATCTTTCTTTTCTCTTTTTCCCTCTCTCACTCTCTCTCTCACACACAAGCTTATGAGACAGTGAGATGGCAAGCACAGTGAGGTCACTCGTGCTGCAGTGCATGAGAAAAAAGCTCCATAATTAGCATGGACATTTTTATAGCATTCGTGTCCATGCGTGACTGGATCCTGACTTGGGCCAGGTGAGGCAGAACCGACACCGTGGCGGCGGTCCAAATGAAGTGTCACCGCAGCGCCGTGTGACAATGAGCAGCAGTGAGTTAGAACCATCCTAACTACATCCATATGGCCCTGCAGCTACACACACATTGTTTCTTTTGCTTTTCCCTCAGCACTAATGTATTTTAGACCCTTAAACAGTCACAATATATACTTTAAGTCAAATGTAGTCATACTCTTCTATTGAACAGTATCTTGATTTATTGTAATTTATATCTTAGTTATACTATGTTGTAAATGAAAATGGCTAATGTTAACATTTTAGCCCAGTCAGGAGAGAAAGGTTGTACTAATGGTTTACTCTCGTCCGGGCTTTCTAAAGTCTAATTGTTGACTGGCACAGGAGCTCCAGCTGTTTTGTGTTGCCATGGAGAGGGTGACAGGTCGAGTCCCATTTAACATGGACGCGGCTGTCCATAGGCTGGCAGCCTTAGCAGAGACCCAGGTGAAGTTAATGGCTTGTTTGGGACATTTTAGTTGGCTGGGCCTGTTTAAGGGGGAGTGACGGGACAGCAAGAAGGATCGGTACACTCTCCAAAGGGCTCGGGGAGCTCGGGTGTGTGTGTGTGTGTGTGTGTGTTATGGGGTGGGGGGCTGCTGCTGGGCTGCTGACAATCCAAGTTGGGTGATTTATGCTTGAAGTGGCCAAATAAAGCCTCGGTCTGGTCACTTGAAAGCCCGTTTGCAAGTCTCAGGGCCCATTTGTCCCACTTGGTGCCAGAGCTGTTCACATACAGGCCCGGTGAAGCACTAGATGAATGTCTCAGTACCAGGGTTTCATTACAAGTTCTGAGACAGGGGGGCCTGCGAGCAGCGCTCGTGTAATTTGTATAAATTGCTTTGCAGAAGTTGCACTTGCAGTTGACTTAGCTCTGGAAAAGATTGAGACCTCTGTCACAAAGCCATACACGAGTATCTGTTTAGGCTCACTTTGGTTCATGCTTTAATTGGTTCCCAGAAATGTCTGGAATGATTGCAGAAAATTGATGGGAATATTGTTGTTTGTTGAAGAGAGATTGGTGGCTTTTTGTTGAAAATTTGTTTTGATCTATTTTTCACTGATGATAGTCCCATTACAAAGTAATGAACCCAATCATGAAAACTGACAGGCAATTCATATTTCTAAAATAATTTGTTTGAGGGCAAACACAGCAACGTTACTGCATGTCAAAATTGTATTGAAGTGTTTTGTCAAGGACAGATATGTACACTTTGAAGAAATTCTAACAACAACTGTCACAGCAGTATTGAAAATAAACATTCCTACAGCATTATTTTCTCAAGTTAAAGCAGAGTAATGCAATGTATTTTGTGCCACAACTTGCTTTCTATGATGTTCTGAGAAATTCATGATATTCTGTTTGGTATTCCAGGGGAAATTATCTAATTGTAGCATGGGTGTTACAAACCCATCAAAATAAAAGTCTAATCATGTTCTCTCTCCCTTTTAGTAAGCACCCAAACACATTTGGTTGTTTGCTATCTTCAACTTGGTTCAGGTTACACTGTCTTTTCCCATATACAGATGTAACCTTTTCAGCAACATAATTGATTGAACAGTGGTCAATAAGATGCCCACACAGCCTGTGCATGACACTAATTGGCAGTGCAGGGTTTTTTGCAGCCAGCGATTATCAGAGAAGAGAAAAAAACACCGCATTTGATTTATTGAGCGCTGATGTTCCAGCATACATTGCTCAAAATCCACCAGATGTCTGCCTGCTTGCCAAGTCCAGCCAAGACTCAGTCTGTCGACGTAGCCAAGAATTGGCCATGTCTGGATTTCAGGGAAAAAGAAGTCAGTGTGTGTGCGTGTGTGTGTGTGTGTGTGTGTGTGTGTGTGTGTGTGTGTGTGTGTGTGTGTGTGTGTGTTACCTTAGGTATCTGTAATTTCTGTATTTTATTCCAGTCTCAGGGCTACTGAGGGCATGGCCTTGGTTTAGCCTTGGAGATAAAACCTCTGAAATGTCTGCAGGTTTTCTATGCCCCTATGGACACTGGAAAAAGCCCATCAGCAACGTCTGAGGCCTGCCCTGTCTCTGAGGACGTTAGGATGTGTCCGTTCCCTGGACAGTCCACCACAGAGTGCCAGAACTGTCGAGGGACAGAGGACAGAGCCTCAAAGGCCACATGAAAAGCCCATCAGAAACCTCTCGTCAAGAACCCATTTACTTTTCCTGGAAAAGTTCTCACGACACACGTACCAATACATCCTGAGACTGGAGGTGATTTTTTTATTAAGTCGGTCAAGTGATTTAGAGGCTTTGTAACATAGC
>NC_063190.1:12759717-12774717 GCF_017589495.1 Alosa alosa | reverse complement strand
CTTCAGAGAGAGTGGCATCCACCACCGGGAGGCAAAGCCGCTATGACGCCAGCAATATTAACACACACAGAAGCTCCAAAGAGATTGCGCTGATCACTAAAAGATTAATGTAGTTATCTCGCCGCCTAACCCGACGCTCCAGGCTTGCAAGTTATTACTGCAGGTCTCCGATTTGAGGTTTGCTCTTATGCATGCAATTATGAAACCTCTTTTTTTGCTCTTTTATTATTTAGGATTGAAGAGAATGGGGATGAATGTGTTTTATGTGTTTTTCATATCACTGTTTAAAAGTCAAGAGATGTGTATGTGGTTTTCGTTTCTTTGTGGAAACCTTCAGTTGTCACTCAGAGGTCTATTAGTCACTGTCACTAACAATGTCACTTGTTCCACTCTCATTTTTTCACAATTTCTCCCTCTTTCCCTCTCTCTCCCTCCCGTTCTCCCTCTCTTCCACCCTGTGTTTGTGAGTATTGGAGCTTCGGAGCTTTGAAGCTCTCTGTTTGCTTGCTCCCACGGTTCAGTGGCCTGACCAAATACACACAAATGTATTCAGAAAAGGGAACAGATGCAAAGTCATTGACTTGTCATTCGGGCCGAGGCTCTCGGATACAGCTGACAGCACTCCAGCCTGCAAGATTACGGCACCAGGTCCTGCAGAGGTATTTAAGCGCAGACAGCTCCAGAATCTTCTCCGGGGGCTTTTCAAAGTGGGTGCCCATGTGCCTGTGCAAAAATGATAAATTTCAAGTGTAAAGTGTTCTGCAAGGACCCAGAGCAGTTCACTGAAAGGGAAAAAAAACCCCTCATTTTCTTGAACTGTGATTGAATGTTGAGAAAGTAAAATGTAATGTATCTATTTTTACACAGGATTAAAATGATGCTCTGTATTACCGGTAGACTTGAGATAACAGTACTATCCTGATTCAGTGGGCCTTGGCTCTGTGTTAACAGAGGAATTTTTAATTTAAATGGTCCCTTGCTCTTTACCCTCCTCATAGCATCAGTCTCAGAGTCAAGGGGTTATTAACACCACACACACATTCTCACACACACATTCTCATACCCCCACCACTCCCCCCACACACACACACACACACACACACACACACATTCACTAGCCCACTCATATTCATGCGCTCTATCTCTCTCTTACACACAAACACACACACAGACATACACACATCTATGGTCTACAGTGTGAGCTGCCTAAAAGAATGTGAATTTGTTCGTCGGCGAGCAGTGCACTACAGCCCCTCACAGCCCCTCTCCTTAGAGTCCAATATGCATTAGCAGTGGCAGGCCAAATGAATTGACATTTAAATAATCCTAATGGTTTCTTTTTTCCCCGAGTACTGCAGTTAACCTCTCCAGAGGCTGAGGTCTTCGCTGAGTTCTATTTTTTCTTCACCGTCTCTTTTTCACTCTTTTTTTCATCGTCCTTTACCACATGAATGGCCAAACTGAAAGCGGAGCCCATGCAATCACACATCACGGAGCCCATGCAATCACGTTCCTCTATTTTGCAGTGGGCCCTCGAGACGTCTCTACTTCCTTAGTGAAAATAAAGAGATACTGTATGTGAAATCTGCAAAAGAACTGATGAACAAAAAAAATCAGTAACACTTTACTTGAAGGTATCTAAATAAGAGTGACATGACACTGTCATAACCCTAACACTAACCCTAACTTGTCATGAGAAAAACTGAATGACACTAACCCAAAACTTGTCATGACAAAAACCAAATGACACTTGACAGCAAGTGACAGAAGTGTTATGTCATAAACATTTATGACTTGTTTATAATGTTTATGACACGTTTATGACAGTGTCCTGTCACTCTTATGTAGATACCTTCAAGTAAAGTATAACCAAAAATTCTGATTGTCACAGGTCAGTACAGAGGGACAGGATCTTCAGGAATGGATGTGAATGGAAGAAAAACATAAAAAGCTAAATGAATACAAAAGGTAACTTTCTTAAGCAGTCGGTTACATTTTAAACTCTCAAACTCAACAGAGTGGCTCCTACTCCACACACTCAGTTTCAGAGGCCCAGTCTGTGGTGTTGGGTCGAGCTCCATCTTTGGCCCAGCCTGTGGTGTTGGGTCGAGCTCCATCTTTGGCCCAGTCTGTGGTGTTGGGTTGAGCTCCATCTTTGGCCCAGTCTGTGGTGTTGGGTCGAGCTCCATCTTTGGTCCAGTCTGTGGTGTTGGGTCGAGCTCCATCTTTGGCCCAGTCTGTGGTGAGTCAGACAGCAGCGGCGAGCTGGAAATGTGAAAGCGAGAGGTCGTTTTGAATTCGGATCCAAGCCTGACTGAGTTAATGGAGCTGACACCGAGTGGGTATGGGGGTTGGGGGGTAGTGGGCGACTGCATGGCTGGACATGCTAAGCCCTCCCCCGCCCCCACGGTAATGAGGCCACTCTCCGGTGTGGTGACCTCTCGACCCGGCTCGTCTCAGAACCCAAGTGTAATCTAATAAGATTCATTACTTCTCTGGGCTGCTGTCTGGAGTCACAGCCCCCTGGAACCACCTCCCCCCTCTACACACACACACATACAACACACAGACATACAGTAAATGCTCTCTTTCACACTCATACACACACAAACACACACACACACACACACACACACACACACACACACACACAGACATAAATGCTCTCTTTCACACACATACACACACAGGCTGGATCAAAGACCTGATGTAATACACACAGTCATTACCTCTTTTTCACTTTCACACACACACACACACACACACACACACACACACACACACACACACACATGTACTCACACAAATGCACAGATCATCTCATTCACACACACACACACACACACACACACAGACACACACACACACACACACACGCACGCACACACATATGCTGCCCCATCTCTCTCTTTAGCCCGTCTCCCCTGTGCGATTCCCTGGTCCTCTCTTCGCTGCACTGGTCGAGCGAAGGCCTACTCCCCCCCCCTCCCCTACCCCCCCCTCTCCCCTGCATCCCTCAGACCATGGGCTGCCTCTCCCTCTGACACCGTCTTAATAGAGAAATCCAATCAGCCACAGTACCTGCACAATAGGAGATATGGGCGCCGCTAAAAGAGATGTTCAGGAGAGGAGTGAAGGAGGTGCAGTTGGAGGCTGGGGGGTGGTGTGTGTGTGTGAATGGAGGGGGGGATTGATTTCGAAGAGGCCGGGGTGAATCACGAGTGCCACCAGGGTAATCTCCAGAAGTGGTGCCGTGGCCTAAACTATGAGGAGTCTGAAAAGTCAGCCCACCATCTCCGAGTCGTTTGGTGGTGATTCGGCTTAAAGTGTGGGCATTCTGTCATGGAAATAAACACAACCGAATCTCAAAGTGCGTGTGCGTGTGTGATGCCTGTGAGTCTCTTTAACCTGCCAGAAGGCATTAAGAGTGGGCATCAGATCCAACACAGAATCTTCTTCCCCACTGCCTTACTCTAAAAAAATAAAGACATTACAGACGGCAGCCAAGGATTGATCCTTTACTTAAAGATCAATTGAGACGGACCAAAGAACTCAAACAAAAACCCACCATTGTGAAATAGTCTCACCTGCAGACCGAGGTTCTTAAGTCTGAAATGATGGGTTCATTGCAGGTAAGTCTATAACAACTTCATCTGAGGCTTGGAGCTTCAGGACAGCCATTAAAATTCAGTGCACAGCAACAAAAATCAATGTGGAATTACCAGCTGAAATTCTGGCCTACTGTAGAGTTTTCTGACGGTCTATGAGCAGTAAAAGGTCACTTCTGGGCTACCATAGTCGTCAGTGTGCCCACCTGTGTTCTCCCCCGTGATGACATTTTTCAAGGCATGAACTGCCCATTAGATGATGAACTGAACAACAAAACAATGATCTCTACCTAAAGGAGGTCATCTCTATGGCCTGTGAACATTTCTTCTCAGGTTTCAACCGAACCGTGTATTATATACACTCCAGTGTCCATACTGATTACTGCCCACAGACCTGATCACTGACCATGGAACGGCTTAGAAAATAAAGGCCATTCAGTCAAATGGGTGATTCAGACTAAAAGATGGAATACATCTCAGTCTAGCAACTGGGCCCAGCCAAGCACTGAGAATTCACTTGGCCATGTTGAAAAAGAACACAGAAAAGGACACAGAGTACACTGCAGTACTCAAGCGTTTGATTTGGGGCAAAAATGGTGTTCTGAGATACAAGCTGCTACACTCATTACTTCTTCAGGCCAAAGAGTTCTGGAGTGATTTTTGTTTCAAGAGGTACATCCGCTTCTGTCTGCAGAACAGCTTACCATTTCCAGCACCCTAATTCTTAATTCTTAAGAAATGTAAATACATTTTAATTAAAATCCATGGAGCAATAATGTTTATTACGGGGGGATTTGGAAACAAACAACAAAAGGAATTACATTCTTATAAATCGGTTCAGTTTTTGGTAGCCAGCCCTGTTATTATTCACTGTGGGTCCATCCAATCCAGAAACATTAAAGATTTATGTCACTTTCCATCTTTGCAGTATCTTCAATTCACTTGATTTCCTCTAAAAATGTGCTTACATGATTGTATGCATGCATGTCTCAAGTAGGGTGAACCCTAGTCTGAATTGCAGTATCATCCTTTGATCTGACCTATAAAACAGCCCCATCTAAAACCTGCCATACATGCAGAACACCAGTGCATGACTATTAACATCCGCCAGAAGACAAAATCACACCACACCAGAATCTGTCCACCGGCTATCAGTATCCATTAGAATTGATCTGAAGATCCTCCTCTTCTCAACTCCTCTCTGCCTCTCCTCTCTAATCCGAGTAATATGATTGTAAGAGATGTTCAGCCCACAGCAGATCAATCTGATTCTCCCAGCAGTGCAGCCAACTCTGGGAGACCATTTATCTTACAGTATCAATCCCTCATAGCTGCTTTCTCCTTTGCCCTTCTTTATTAATGGTATGTAAGAAGTGATATAGATGTATACCAGTAGATTCGGCTACATACGACAGCAGTAGTAGTAACAGTAGTCCTTGATATCCTTGATGTCTTTACTGTTAGCAACAACAGTAGAAGTAGTAATAGTGGAAAAAGTCATAGCTGTTGTTGTTGTTGATGCAACATACCTATCTGGTACCGGCCTGCAACTTTAGACAAGTCATTTCCCGCATGCCTGGTGGTGTTCCTTCATAATGTGAAGATTAAACATCAAGTTCTTTCATTTTCACAAAGTATTTGAGCCTGGCTGAGGCATTACCCCTCTGCCCCACAGAGAAGGCCAGGAGGTGCTAAAAGCTGCGTGCTAGTGAACTTAGCTCACACTTGCTTTGCTTCAGTCTGTTCAGATTTGTTTTTTTCTCCCACTGTCTCTGAGTTACTCATCTCTCCTCAGACAGCCTCTCTCCCTCTGTCTGGCTTAATTAGGTGAGAAACTCCTGGGCCCTGCGCTTGGGTCTTTTTTTTTTAGCAAGCCTTTCGTAAACAAAGCCGCCTCATTTTAAAAGCCTGCCTCTAATTTCTCTTGCTAAGGTAAAGAGACGCACAGATCTAATCTAGTCACTGTTTCACATAGCCATCTTACTCCTGCCATCTGTCTCCCTAGTCACTGCAACAAAGCAATTTACCAAAGTTGCTCTTCCTCACCATGGCGGAGACAGAGGAGGGAAACGCAATACAGCACATGCCTGAAGTGAAAGAGGCTTGTTTTTAAAAATGAATGTGCTCCAAAGCAGAGCCATTAAATCGGTTTGAAGAGGTTACGCCAGGATTCCAAAGAGACTCAGGAGTGACCAGGCAAGGAAAGTTTCCAGGAAGAGTTAGTGAATTGCTTGTGCATTCCATCCAGCTATACTTTTATATTATAGTTTTTCCATGACATCCACAACGCCATTTACCACCATGTACCACCAAGTCCATGCAGCCCACCTTGCACATACAATAAGCATGCATTAATACAATATCACTGAAGCTTGCATAATGAAGAGAGGGCTGGCTTATCTGATATAATGGACTGCATTGCATAGACAAACAGTCGTTAATGAAAATGGCCTTGTGAATGGGCTAACCCTAGCGTTCTGCAATTACCGTCTGTACAATTTCACAATAGATTCAAACTAAATGGCAAGCCAGATAAGGGCTCACTGGCCGTATTATGTTATTTTGCTTCGAACAATGGCTTGCCATTTGTAATGGGACTTAAGAAGGATTTCCGTAACCTTGCACTCCAGAGCAAATACACTACCTTTCAGAGTCCATAAGGGGCTTACCTTTGGAGCCATTGTGCTCTGGAGACGGGCAAACTAAATGATTTCACTTCAATTTCCATGTGGAGAATGGGAGCAGGTGGAGGGCACATCACAGACAGGAAGAAGGTAGTCGCATAAGATGACTGCTGCAAGTGGGCCCCTGAAGAGAAAACCCACAACGCTCAGAGACATCCGACTAAACAAAGTAGGCTTTTCACAATAGCGATTGGTAATCATCACACCCAGACAGACATATTTTGTTGGAGATAAAATTATACATGTAGTGAGATATGTTTTGAGAAAAGTTTCATTGAAAGATGAAAACAATGTAAGCCAACAATGTAAGTTTGCATTATTATTTAATCATTTATAAAGAGTTAGTATTCCACAACAGTGTGGGCCTACCATCTGCTTATTCTGTCAGACAACTTGCAGTCTAAATTAAGACTCAGCAATGTTATCTGGTTTCACATTTTGAACCAAGACCTCTTGGATGCAAACAGATAGTTGAATGGAAGAGCCTCTGTAAGCAGTCAGCTAAGATAAGGGGCATACCTGAGCACAGAAAATACACTTCAATCATAGCCGGGAGGTTATGCTAATGAGGATAATGAGGGACGCGTGTCCGAAGAGGCATCGCCTTCTCCCCCCGGTGTGGTGCAGAACACATCTTCGCAAATGATAAACACATGCCTAGCACAGTCCATTACGCACGCAGAGCAATTTAGACGGAGGCAGGCGAATGGGGAGCATGTCTGCGTGCCAATGAGTGCAAAGCACAGGATTGACTCTGGTGCACTCTAACAGTCAAAAACAAAACTTCCAAAACTAACCTTGCAAGTGTGCAGACACGGTCGTACTTTAGAGTAGACTGAAAAGGTGAACAGCGATGATGATGATGAAAATGAGTGTCGAAAATATGTATCTCGCAAATGGTGCATTATTTATTCATCATTGGGCCTGGTGCAGAGAGGGTGAGGTCTGCATACTGCATCTCCATCTATAATTGCATCTGGAGTCATTTGCGTGTAAAATGAGTGGGCCAGTGAGGCAAGAGATTGGGGCAGGGGAGAGGGGGAAAAATATGGTCCAGCCCTTGCTGATAGAGCACCTGGAAGGAGGGCGGCTTAATCCCTGTGTCATTCCGCCGCAGCACCGCTGAAATGATCAAATTGCAGTGTTGCTGATGTCAACGTGCGGTCAGGAGGAGACATCTTGCCCACAGACATCCCTGGACAGCGAATGGACAGACAGGATTTCCACCTGACCAACGATTATGCTGACAAGAGCAGGTTTTTTTTCTTTCTCAGCAAATGTTTTTTCTCTTCATCAGGGGGTAATTGACATTTGGGCCTTCTAGCGATGCACCAGGGGACCCAGACACTGAGCTCTGCTGGAGAAGTGTATTTCGCCTGAGGGGCTACGCCTCCCATGGTCCTCCAGTCTCCAGCTGGTCTGGGTGGGTAGCAGGATTTCAAGGGAGTGAATGTTACACCATACGTTTCACTCTGCTGTGTCCTTTAGTCTGGTACAGTTTTTTAATTCAGAAATAACATCTAGCATCCAATTAAGCCTATACAGTGTTTATAACTATTTAAGCAGTATGATAGTTGTATAGAATAATGGTGGTGGTTGAGGTGAGGTGCCCCCCTGTAAAGCACCTATATATATATAGTTTTACATAGCAGCCAGGCAGGGAACTGCAAATGACTGATACAAATATTACTGAAGGCTGATCTAACTTGGATGCATTTACTGAGAAAAAAACAAAACAATGCAGCGTGCACACAGCATACCAAAGCACCATTAGGCCACTGGCCATGCTACTCCCATGGTTGCTAGTGGATCAGTAGTTTACGAGGGATGCCCTATCTGATCACAGATATCCATCACTCCCAGCACAACATAGCATAGCATAGCCCAGCCCAACCCCCAACTCTCCCTGATCCCGCCGAGTGACTCACTGGACCGTGGGCAGAGACGAGAGCTGATGGGCGGAACGGGCGTCTAATTGGCTAAGCCGAGTGATTTCTGACCCTATAACCCTGCCCAGAGTTGCATTACTAAACAGTCAGGGCCTCTTGGCCCAGAAATATTAAGTTCACCACGTCAGTCGACCATAAAAACTAATAGTGCTTTTGGATCTGTGAAGGCAATTATACGACTGAGTATTAGGGCCACACATGAAGAAAAAAAATATTTTTGCCATGGCGAGATTAAACTCGACATTTCGAGTTTGAAATGTAATGACATTTCAAGTTGAAATGTAATGTCGACTTTAATCTCGACGTGTCGACTTTAAAGTCGCCATGTCGACATTAAACTCAACATTTCGAGAATAAAGTTGAAATATCATATCTACTTTAATCTCGACATGTCGACTTTAAAGTCGACATGCTGACATTAAACTCGCAATAGGCCCTACTGTTTAAACATAGCCTACACAGTTTAAGCTATGTAGCCTACACTAATACACAATATGTTACATGAAAAAAGGGCTTCAAATAGGTGTTATTTCAGATAGATTGCTAGATTACAGATATTCAGATAGATTGCATCTTGTCTGTTAACTACTCATTGCCGTCATCGTGAAGTGCTGTCTCGCGATTATGGAAATACCATGCACTATGCCGTTTAGGCTAAATAGCTAGAAAAATATATGTATCCAATGATATAATGTTTCTATACAAAATGTTATTTCACTCTGTTTTACGTGGGTAAGGCCACTGCACATCCAAATAACTGCCCTTCATGACCCACAGGCCGTCACTGTCCATAGGATAACATGGCGAAACTCATTTTTCTAAAACTGCTTTTCCATGTCTCACCTGCAATACGTAGCCTATAGGAGGCTAGAAACACAGGTATAGCCTAAGCATATATACTATTTTGATCCCGGAAGAGAATATGTGTGCATGCACTTTATTTATGCACTAGGCTATGTGTGCATATGTGTGCATGCACTTTATTTATGCACTAGGCCTATGTGTGCATATGTGTGCATGTCGGGAGGACAGCTTCATTCGTCCCTCCATAGACATTCAGCAATAGGCTGTTTTGCATCCATTACAAACAAGCAACGTGAGCAAAGTCTAGGATTGGGGAGAGCGCCTAGTATGCAGTTGAACCTTTAGATGAAAAACAACACTTTAATAATGGGCCTGCAATAAATAAATAAACCACTAATGACGTTTAGGCTACTTTTGACCATCGCATTTATCGCCTGTAACTCCGTGATAGGACCTAACAGCAAAATAGCCGGTTGGTTGAGCAACGTAGGTTAATATGTTCTATGTTTTGTCCACATGATATAGTCCTATGTCTAATCATTGTTGCACTCGAACACTCTGAATCATTGTTGCACTAGTTGCATTGTTTCATTCGTCCTCCCTTTCAATCGCCGTCGGCGAGCGGTCTCTCTCCAAACTAACTTTATTCTCAAAATGTTGAGTTTAATGTCGACACGTCGAGATTAAAGTCGACATGATATTTCAACTTTATTCTCGAAATGTTGAGTTTAATGTCGACATGGCGACGTTAAAGTCGATACATTGAGATTAAAGTCGATCTTACATTTCAATTTTTTCCGAAAAGTCGAGTTTAATGTTGACATGGCAAAAAAATGTTGAAACTTTAAAATCGACATGTCGAGTTAAATCTAGTCATGGCAAAAAAAAAATTTCCTTCATGTGTGGCCCTAATACTCCGTCGTACAATTAATTCACTGAACGCATTTTGCATCAGTGGTTGCTTAAGAATATGAGCCTGTTTTATATGTGCTTGTGTGCCTTCGTTTTTTGTTTTGTATTTGTATGGACATTGGATGGACGGGGTGAGCATGGCATGAAGCTTCTCACTCAAGGCACTGTAAGAGAAAGAGAAATGTTGGGCATTCTTGTAAGAAAAAGAATGGTTCCTTTTTGAATTTACAGAAGGACTTTGAAACATCTGCTTGGTTAGGGCTCACATTGACTACCCCAATTTTAAAAATATATAATTCCGCTAAAGAAACCAAACCACTGCCAAACCAAGACCTGAGAAATGTTGGAGGAATCGCCTTCAAGGTTTCGTATATTACACAGACAAGCTGTGCATTGTCTTACTATGCTAAAATGTAAGGCGGGGATCACACTGGAAATAATGCAGCGCCAGCGGTAAGCGTAACGCAATGCTCAGACCATAATAAGTTCTATCTTGTTCCTAAGTAACACACTCGGTTTGACTAAACTGACTGAATACTCTTGTGTTGCACTTTGAAAGTTAAAGCAAGTTCAACGCTCAGCTTGTTCAACGCTAGTGTTATGCTAGCGCTGCCACCGTTCCGCTGCTGAAACATAGAGAACAACAGGAAACCTGCTGCTTGCCACTGGCCAGTGTGATCCCTGCCTAAAGCATAAGGTCTAAATCTAGTTTAAGTCAAGACACAATATATCAAGAAAATGTACAGTATATGTAGGAATTATGAATGTTACTCACCCCAGGGAAGCTGTACTCATTCCATACAGCATGACACATTGGCCTGGCTGGTGCATCTGTATTAAGAACACTCAAGGCCCTTTGTGGAGGGATCTCCTAAGTGTACGGTCTCATTTTCCCCAGCCATGAAGTAATCACGCTTAGAAATAGGATTTAGGATACCACTGTGATTGCTTGGGCCCATCAATCGATGCAGTTTGGTTGCGGGGGTGTGGGGGTGAAGGGAGGAGGGGGTCAGATGGACGGGGGATGGAGGAAGGCAAGGCTCCACACCACAGGAGACAGCCCAGAGCTTACAAGCAGTTATGGGAAAAAAGAGAGAGACAGAGAGAGAAGGATTGGGGAGAGGGGCATGGTAGTCTTACCAGACCCCCCACACACACACACACACACTCACCCACACACTGTCGACAACTGCACAGTACCCAAGCTTGGCTTTTTTGAAAAGTATTTTTTGGCAGTAAACTGCTAAACAAGATTCACAGCGGGTAAATCTGCCAGGCCTTGCAGAGGCAGAACTAACAAGGCTCTAGGGACAAGGACAGAAGGCTAAAGGATGAGTCACCTGTTTAGGGGAGGGGGTGGTAATGTGTGTGGTGTGTGTGTGGGTGTGTTGGGGGGGGTTAGGGGTGGTCAGTGGCAGGCAGTATTTAAGGCCTATTACACTGGCAGCAGTGAGACTGTGGGACAGCCGATGGGACTGAGCAGTCGTTTTGCTTGCGCCACTCCTCAGCAGCGAATGCAGTAGCTGTCCGTGGTCCTGAAGCACAGCCAGGTCCAGCAAGCCAACCAGCCGCTGTCCATGGTGCTTCCTGCTGAGCTGGGTCAGGGCCCATGAATGGGACCCTGGAGGAGCAGCCCGGGCACTGAGCAGAGAGGAGGCTGCTCCAAGAGTGGGGTACCGAGTTGGGGGGAAGGCACTTTGCCTCACGTTGTGCTTAACAACACCCCTTCGCTGTTCTACAATAATCCACACTATAAACCACGGCCCCCTTGGGGCTTATTACTTAAATAACCTCGTTTCCCTGATCAGACAGACAAATAGACTCAGTGGCATTTTGTATCAGTACAGTGGTTGCTGGTCAGAAGCTTGCTCTATGCATAGCCTTTGCATGGCGGGGGCTGACCACCTGGTTCAGGGCCAAGGGATGAGACCCGGGAGCAGGCCAGATGCAGAGCAGCGGAGCGCAGGACAGCACAGGCGCCGCTCCAGGGCCCACTCGGCGATTCGGGGGCGGCGCGGCATGAATAGGCCTGCCAGCTGAGGCTCCGGGAGATTGATGATGGGGCTTCATGCGCCATGTGTATCCTATGTGTGCATGGCCGCATACATCATAGGGCTTGATACTGAGCACACACGCACACACACACACACACACACACACACACACACACCTGGTCTGTGTATGAGGCGGTAATCACTACATGAAAGTTCATGTGAATCCATCATGGCCCATCAGCACAGCTGTGCAGGGGCTTGCTGGACCATTCATCCGGGTAGGGAGGCAAAGGGCAGCAGGGGAACCACAGCAGGGGGCTTTCTAAAATAATTGTGTGTGTGTGTGTGTGTGAGTGTGAGCATGTGTCTGTCTGTGTCTATGTCCTGTATCTGTGTATTTACAGATGTGTATAAGCAGCTGTGTATTATATTTGTGTGTGTATGCGTGTGTGTGTGTTAGAGAAAGAGAGAGAGAGAGAGAGAGAGACAGAGAGACTGAAGGAAGCATCAGTGCAGTAGTTGTGGGAGAGACTTGGCAGTGGTCACCAGTAATACTGCAGCACTTTCATGTGTGTGATTGCCTAGTGGAGACCCGCTCCCCTCTAACACATTCTGTTCAACATCCATTTCTCAGTGTTACACATGAAAAAGAAAAACATGAAGCTGGAGCTGCTCTCTCTCTCTCTCTCTCTATGCTGCTCTCTCTTTCTCTGTGTCTCTCTACCCTCTCTCTGTCTATCTGTCTGTCTGGGTTTCTGTATTTCCATTTATGTCTCTGAAGTTTGTTTTGTCATAACTGTCTCTGCTGTCCCCCATCACTTCCTGTAACAGATATAAAAAGAGCTTCAGAGGAGTATTGGAGCAGTTAAATATCTAAGTATTTAAGTTTTAAGTCTCAAAAGTCATAAATGTTCAGATCATCAAAGCATTTAAGTTGGACTTAAGGTGCGTTTCTTAATTACTTGCATAAGTTTGCTTATAAAGAACTGCATACGTTTCCTAATAAAGAACTGTAATCGAAAAGGGATTTTTTTCCAGTAAACATGGAGTACAAGATTAGATTAGAATTACCTTTATCTTCTCTCTGTACCTTCTTCTCACCTAATAGATTTATGTACAGTATGCCTCCTCATATATTCAATTGAGCAGTGCTAAAGTCTAGTACATACATTATATTATATCACAAGGTCGTTATTTTTTATGCATCAAAGAAAATCAATGATTAAACATTGAATACCACTTTAATAGAACCCTCCATCTTCAGGTTATCATAACTATGTCATAACCATTTAATAGCAGATATCCTGTCAGCTATCATCATGATAGTTAATGATCAGTGACGCAACTGTCTCATATCCCTTATGATATTAAAAGTTGGTAACCATGGCAATTAGCAAAGCACTCATAGCCTCATGGCCTCAGTGGTAAGGTCACAATTACCTCAGTTGGAACTCTCTATCAAGCCTCCTCAAATGATCAGTTCTTGTTAATGCAGGCACAGCAAAACTGAAGAGTGGAAATCAAGGTTTTTAACTCCAGAGTAAAAACAACCTAGGGTCTATTTAGGGTAGTTAACAACTTCAAAATTTTGATTGAGAGCAAAATTACGTTGATTGGTGGCGTTTTGAGCAAAACCGTTTATATGCATTATCACTGAATGGGCTTACAGTGATGCTAACAGTGCAAGGTGTCACGTCGCTATTTCATACCACTAACAATGCTCAAATTATAATTACACTTCTGTGGTAGTGTGGTGGGTTGTTAAGTTGTTATTTCTCCGGAGTTACACTTTAAAATGTCCTTCAAACTGATGTAAGAAATTAGACACCCGCACACAAGTATGCTGCTTTAAGAAGAAGACATCCAATTTTGGACTGTCATGGACACTAGTCGAAATTAGTTTTTTTTTAATAAAGAAGCATCCAGAATTGCTCCTCAAGTTATCTCCAAATCCTTCCCACACAGCCACCCCAACCCCCACTGCCCACACACATACACACACACACACAACCAATACACTGGTGTAATGATCAACTGAATAGTTCCTCATCTTCTCTCCTTTTCAGCAGTCAGTCTGCAGCCAATTTGCAGTGGGTCTGCTGGCACATACGGTAACAGCTCCCATCACATGAATGAGGTGGGTGATGGACACTAGTGGGGCCAGTAAAAGGAATTCCCTGCAGTGTATGGACAGCACTTGGGCTGTGGAGGGAAAAGATAGGGAGACACATAGTGAGGATTATTTGCTCCCTCACCTCCCTTGCTCTCAATCTGACCATGTATGCAAAGAGGGAGTGTGGGGATTTTGGGAAATGTCATTCTCAAAAGTCTGCTCCAAGGACGTAGCCAAGGCAGTATTGGAAAACTAATTTAAGAGTCACTCGCTCATTCACTCACTCATTCATTCACATGACCTTGTGAGTTGAAGCTATGCAAAATAGCATATCTGTCATGGTGACGAAGGATTCTCCAAAAACATTTGGCGTTGTTTGACATTTGTTTCACAAACTTTAACCTGACGTTGGATAACAATGTACCTGTTTCGGGAGCTCTGGTGAGACTAAATGACAGTGCAGGATCAGGTTTGAGAGTAAGTTTACAGTATGTGCTCATATAAGCAAAATAACTTACAACGTAGGTTCCAATGTCCGTATAATGCTCAGTCAAAGAACTCGTACACCACGTATTGCTGATGCAAAGACACATACTTTATACCTTTCACATACTTTTGTAGTCTGCAAAAGAGTCGTTCAATCTCTCTTTCTGCAACACATACTCCCTCTCTCTTTCTCTCACTCACTCTCTTTCTCTCTCACTCTTTCTCTCCCCTTGACAATAGTTGAACTTAAGTGGAACTTTCTAGTTTTCAAAGTTGTGTCTACATGTTTCTTCCTTTCCTTTCCTCTCTCCTTTCCTATCTTTTTTTGCCCTGAAGCGCTAACTGTTGCTACCCAAGCAGATTTCACACCAAATTTGACTCAATACAAAGCTTACAGCCCATTTCATCAACCAGCCGCCACCTTCCAAAGTGGAGCCTGTCTCGGAGGCT